>NC_088931.1:64257500-64570000 GCF_038396675.1 Hydra vulgaris | reverse complement strand
GGGTGGCTTTGTCGTCTCTTATATTTATTCCATGTCTTTTTAAACTCATGATGAACAGATTCACCTGCTTGTTCAGAGTAAATTCCAAGCCCATTATCAGTATTGGTACTTTTTAGAAATGGTACAATATGGTTAACTGCAATATGAACTTTCCACGGTATATTCAAAGAAACGTTTTCAAAGTAAGTATTAATATATTCCCTTAAATTAGCATAAGACATCTTGAATTCGAAAACAACAGATTCAATATCACCAACTTTTTCTCCAAAGGTGGCTTGCTTCATTGATTGAAACTTTCTTAAACATTCAATTACTGGTAGTAAATCAAGCTTTCCTTGATCAGCAATATCACGAGAAAGAACATCTAACTTATCTAAAAGTCTGTTGGCATTGTTGCCATCAAATCCAATGCCATGGTAACCTCTGAAAAATATGTAATTTGAGTTTAACCACTTTTCAAAGCCAGGCCATAGTTTTGATAATAGTTTTCCAAAAGTTGTAACTGTTCCGATTAATGTATGCAACTCAGGTACTGGAACTAAATTTTCAATAATTGTGTCTGGATCCTCTTCAAGATATAATAATCTTGGATTAATAACATTTTTATAATCAGCCATCTTTGATTTTGGTTTTCCAGCTTCTGTGTATTTACTGTAATGATAATCGAGGGAACCAAGAGTTCGTTTTTCTCCACCATCCAAAAGACTCTCTCCTTCACACCACAAACAACTATATTTTCCAGCATGGCTTGTAATGCCAAACATTGAGTTTGCACACTTTAAATCAAATGCAACAGAATACTTAATATTTTGAAGATTAAGAGTATCAACTAATTTTCTAAGATTTCCATTGTGTTCAGACACTCCTTCTACAATAGCAACAATAAAACAACGCTTAACTCCAGAGTCATCAAGGTCAGGTTGGTTGCTAGTTTTATCATGCGGATTAAAAACATTCATAGTGACCTTTAAAAAACCTTGACCAGAATCCACAGCAACTCTTACAATTGTAGAAAGAGGGTCAATATTCCTTTCAGTGATTATATCATGTATAAATTCATCAATATCTTTAATATAAACCATTGATTTATTTACTATATCACCAGCTTCAACAAATTCTTCTTCTTTACATGAAAAATATTCATTCATTTCTGCTTTTAAAGCCTCTAATTTTTTAACAATATTTCCTTCAATGCTACTTTGAAAGCCAAGACTTTTTCTAAATATAGAACACATTTTTTTGGTTTTACACTGAGATAGTTCTAAACATTTTATAAGCTCAATGATTGTTCCAAAAGATACTTGACTAAAATTAGCACGGTCACATTTATTGTCAGTAGTTCCGGCAACAATAGTTAATGGTTTCCCATAAGTAGCAATTGTGAATTTTTCACCTCTAAAAATATTTTCCTTTTCCATTTTTGTTTTTAAAATACTTGAAGCGACATGTTCTGCACTTGCTGATCCCAATGCATATGCTGCATTAACTAAATTTTTCACAGCTTGAACATCACTACAAAGATGAATAATGCCTGACTTAACAACTCCATAACATTTTAAGCACATCCTTTCATTTTTATCTTCATTTAACTCAGAAGTAATAATGTTAATATCTTTTGATATTTCTGAAACATCTGAAGTTCTTCTGAATCTTGACGGTTTATCTAATCAAAAAAAAAATCTAAAGCTATATAAATTAGTAATATAAAAAATATAACACAATAAAAATAAACACATCGATGACATATTAGTTCCTAAAACAAGCTGTTTAAATGCTGTTTTTTTTTTTCAAGTTTATCAAAGTTCATTGAGACACAGCTCTTTCTTTTTTTAAAATTAATAAAAAATAAAACAACTTTATTTAATTAAACACTAAGTCTTAAATATAGTTTTTTATTAATTTTATCAACTAACCTGAGAAATTTGCTTTAGCCACTTATCAAGGTATTTTGTATCGTTTTTTTCCAAACAATAAAGGTTTTAATAACAATTGCTACAAATAACTTTAGGATGGTTTGCTAAATTTTGATCATAGCTATCCCAAATAAAAGTTTTTATTTTTTCTTCAATAGCTTTAGATATTTTATGAAGCTTTGCTGACTTTTTACCAAAGATTTTAAAACAAACAGCACATAGATTGTTGACCGCCATTTAATAAAAATTGTCGTTGTGTACCAGAGTATGTCTAAAATCAAACTACGCCGATATTTGATTAGCAAATTATAGCCTTTTTTTCTGAAAATGGCGGATGTTTTTTAACTAAAAATTATAACTTTTATTCTTTGATTTTCATACATTTTTCCATTCCCCTAGAGGTTTTTACTAACCAAATATTTATTTTCATATATACAACTAAATATTTATTAAAAAAAATCTGATGTGGGGAGACTTCAAACCTGGCGGTCACTGTGGTTCATTGTGAAATATTAACGGACAAAAAATTATACATAATAAACCAATATATTTATTACAAAATAATTTGGTAAATAACCAATTAAAATAACCAACTGTCAAAAAAAAAAAAAATTTCTTTTGTGTGTTTAATTTGTACTTTAATTTGTGTTTGGTTGGGACATTATCCTAAATCTCAAGAGAACCGCAGTTAGCAAAATTTTTGCAATTAAGAGAAAAATTTAAGTGTTTAAATATATGAGATTGTTTATCACTTTTAAGGTGCTCATTTATTTTAGTTGCCAAGTGTCTGGAGGTTTCTCCAATATAATTGGCATTAGAGCCAGCGCAAGAAAATTTATAGACAACATGAGATTTAAGCAGTTTAGGAAGCGACTCTTTTAAGCAAAAACAATCTTGTATATTATTAGTAGTGAAAATTAATTTTATTAGAACATCCTTGCAATATTTATGAACAATTTTTGAAATTTTCCTTTTAGTGTAATTAGAGTATATTCCAATGTATGGAAGCTTGAAGTATCTTATATTTAAGCTATTACCAATGTTAGAAACAGATGGGTTCATTTTCTTATCAATATAGGATTTAATTTCATAGTCAATAATTTTTTGTGGAAATTTATTATTTTGCAAAACTAATGATAGATTCTTAATATCTTTATCAAAACCAAACCAAGAATTATTAATTTTAAATGTACAATCAATCAAACAACGAAAAAGTCCAAATTTGTAGCAATAGGGAATAAAACTAAAAAATTTTTGTAAAAGACCTGTATACGTTTTTTTGTGATAAACTGAAGTCGAAAACGAATTGGGTTTCTTAATAAATAAGTACATCTAAAAAAGCAATCTAGTTATCTTGTTCTTTTTCCATAGTAAATTTCAGATTTTTATGTTGTTTATTGAGGTGTTTCAAAAGTTCTTGAGCTTCGTATTAAGAATTAAAAATAGCAATTATGTCATCCACATACCGTTTATGAAAAAATGGTGCTGTAAAGGAGCAGTTATTGACTCATGTTTGTTCATGATATCCGACAAAAATATTAGCTAAGATGGGCGCTAAAGAGGATCCCACTTTAAAAAGAGAAATATCTTTACAAGGTATCTTAGAAAACTTTATCAGCTTAAATGTTTTGAAAAAGACATTTACACTAAAATCTATCCTGTAGGATCTCAACCTGCAAGGATTTACGCATTACCTAAGATGCACAAATCTTAAATTTAAGCGTCAGCATATCGTATTTAGTCATAGCTTTTTGCATTTTTAATAAATTTTCATAATAATAAAAATTAAGTTCATTAAACTAAAATTTTTTTATATCATAACGCGAATTTTAAAAATCAATTTATATTATTTCATTGCTTTTGTTTCAATTTTATTTTTATGGAGTTAATCAAAGAGTGCACTGAGAGGCTCATATATATACAGGCCTTGTTTTAAATGAAAAGCAGCTTAGCTCATTAGCTCCTTGAGACTTTGATATCATAAAATTATCATGATTTTTATATTTATTTACGGACATTATTATTTTAACTACCAAAGCAAAATAAATTACTGCAAAACAAATTTATTTTACTAATTAAGAAAATCTAGAAAAAAGAAATCTAGAAGTTTTATTTTCTAAGTGTACATATTGTGGAATGTCTATTTTGTTTCTTTTGTTGTTTTGTTTTTAATATTACATTTTTTATTATCATTTAATATAAAAGAATTTCTTTTCTCAACATTTGTATAAATGATTTAAAATATTTTAATACTTTTTTTCATTATTTCTTAAAATTGCAACTTTGCAAATAATGGTTTTTCAGTTTTAAAAAGTTATTAACAAACAAAAAATATAACATGTTGCAAAAAAAAAAACTCAAGTTAATTACTTTATCAGCGCTTTTTTGTGTGACAGATAAAGATTTAAGTTTTCAAGTACCATTTCTTACAAAATATATACAGTTGTGTTTTCACTTGCCTCAAGACAAATAAATTAAATGTACCCTTTATGGTTATTTTTGATGCAGTGTTATAAGTTATAACATGTTTACAAGGAACTTTTTTACGTTATTGTCATTCAAACTTTTTATGTGGTTTTTATAAGGTTAATTACTTCTTGTATATATATCAGCTGTGTACCGTCCATTTTTTTCCCAGTTGCCCTGTGCAACTGAAATAGTTTTTAATTATCATATGAGTAGTCCGCTATGATAATCAGTAGTCTGGTGTCAAAGTTGGTGTCAAAGTTTTTTTGTATATTTTTCTTGGGTGAAAATAATGAAGAAAAAAATTTAAACGTCTGACTACTAAAATATGTCAAATTAGAAACAGTTTATTCAAAAGTAAATTAATTAGTTTATTAATTAAATTAAAGATGTGTTGTAATTTTTGTCACAGTCGATATCTGCATCGTAACATTTGTTTTTGTCAATCTTAACAAAGGTTTCATTAGGCGCATAAAAAGTGAAAATGTGTATTGTTTAACATAAGTTTTAATTAGTCTAAAAAAATATTTAATTACTATGTAAAAAAAGTTAAAATTTTTGTTTAAAAGTTTCTAAAAGATATTTAAAACTTTTTAATGTATAACATTTTAATGTATAGGTATTAACCTGTTTAAAAAATGCGATAAAAAGTCTTTCACAATTTAAAAAAACTTCATTTTGTTTTATCGTTACTTTTAATTATTATTTTTAGGTTTTCTAAGAATTAATTTTAAGTTTTTTTAAGTATTACTTTTAGTTTTTCTAAGGATTACATGTAGGTTTTCTAAGAATTACTTGTAGGTTTTCTAAGAACTAATTGTGGAATTCTTATATCTCAACTCATCACATTAGGTACCACCAATTTTTAATATTAAGTTGCTTCAAGCTGGAATAGATAGTTTATTAGAAAACAAGAGTTAACTTAAAAATAAAAAGGTTTGGAGTTAACTAGTTGCTTTCTTATTTGAAAAATAAGTTTGAAAAATCAACATAAATAAACCGCTTTAAAGACGCAATTTTTTGTAGCATTACAAAAAAATGCTTTATTAAAAGTAAACATAAACAAAACCAAAACTTTCCAGCAGTCTATTAATTTTTTTTCTGCATTAAGTTAAAGTTAAATGGGTTTTTTTCATTTTAAACACAAAAATACCTAAAAAAATTTTAACTGTCTAAACCATGTATTTTTTTTATTTTAAGTTAATCTAATTATATGGCTTCTATGTAGAACAACCTATTTTTACAGAAACCAAACATGTCAAAAAATTATAAAAATGAAAAAATAAATTATTTATGTTTCATTATACATAAAAACACGTGGGAAAATGTTTTACACCAACACTTTTATTATTTATAACTCTTTATAAAAAATTATTTAACTATAACTTACTTTAGTTTATGTTTCATAATAAAATAAATGTTAAAAGTTATAACTAAAATAAGATAGAATTGGAAAGACTTGCAACTTTCAAATTTTGCACATTATAGTTTTATGGTCTAATTAAAGTGATCTCACTTGAAAAAAAGTTAATACTCGCTGGTGCCTACAGTACATGTCCTCTCTCAACTCTCTGATGTGTGTGGTGGTTGTCATGGAGATGGTTGCAATAATAAAAATGTATATATTTGTATATATAAAATAATAGTCTTAACATAAGCTGAAAATAGTATTGTATTGCTTTCACAAGTTGATTTCAGAACTGGTTTATATAATAAATGTTTAAAACATTTTTAATTTCAAGGTAAAAACTCAATGACTGAAGTTATCACTGAAAATGTTAATAACAAGATATTCGATGATTTAATTTAATATAAAAATTCATTTTGTATTTTTTACTTCATTTATACTGTATTGCACGGAAATATTCTGCATGCAGCATAACACTTTACTGAAAAAACTTATAACTAGCCTATAAACCAAGTAAAAAAAGTGTGACAATTAATTGAATAAACATATATATATATATACATATATATATATATATATATATATATATATATATATATATATATATATATATATATATATATATATATATATTTAACAATCTATTAGAAGTTCATAAAACTTGGTGTTCTGTGTGCCTTGTTACAATATAGCAATAATTATTGTTATATGCTCAAATATTGATTTTGCCATGACCCAAATGATTGGGTTATTTTTACTTTTTTTTTTGTTTTGTTATATTGACATTAAACATATTTCTAGATAGATGTACCAAATTGAGTTGTACCAAACTATATTTTTTATGGGAATAAATCTTTTTCTTTTTTTTTCCAATTCCATAGTGCTATAATAAAGTATAAGAAAATTTTTTACCTTTCTTTGTAGTCATAGCAATCAACACTTTTCTGAGATTTTTTTAAATCATCAATCAATTGTTTCACAGAACCTTTGCTGCAGCTTTCTCTTAAAAGAATATTAATACAAAATTACTAATTAAATTTATTTAAAAATTATTATTAAACTGTAAACTTTCAACTATATAATTTTTTTTGTTTTTTTCTTTACCATAAACTACAATAGCTCAGTATTTATTATTTTTTTTTTTTATTTATTCTGATTAACTCCTAACAAGGTTGCAAGCAACCACTATTAAGTTGGGAGTTACTAGAAACAAAAGAATTGAGTTGTAGAGCAAGGAAACGGTTGTCAAAAGACTTAAAAAATTGAAGATTGTTATTTTTAATAAAGAATCAGGAAAACAGGAAAATGGTTCTAAAGGGTTATGATGAGGGGAAAAAAAAATAAAAGTTTTCAGAAATAGCAGCAACAGATACAGTAAAAGAATGAGACTTTGCTTGCCGATGAGTCGAGTAAAAATGAGTTTTAATTGATGGAACTAGATATAATAGCTCCTTTTGAGCAGCAAGCATAATAGTATTTGTAGAAAAGAGAAAGAGATCCAACTTTAAGATGATGGGAAAAAAGCTCAAGTTTAGTAGATAGAGCGGGTCCAACTACGTTTAAAATGCAATTTAGACCTTGTCTAGAAGAGAAAGAGCATCATTAGAAGAGCCAGCCCAAATATGACAACAGTATTCCATACAGGGATGAATAAGAGATTTGTAGAAGTAGAGAAAAGAGTCAAGAGAGAAACAATGGCAAGCACAATAAAGAGAAGCAACCTTAACAGATGCTGATTTAGCAATCGATTGTATATATGGTTTTCATGCAAGATCAGTAGTAAATGATAACCCAAGAAGACATAAAGAAGAGGACTCAGTGAGAGGGTTTTAATCATTAATATAGGAATGTTAACAGCGCTGCGATAGTTGTTTGCAGTAAAGAATTTTGTTGGAGTTAAAATTTACAAGCCACTGTGAGCCCCAATCTGTTACAGAAGTGAGATAAGATTCAAGATCGGCTGCCTGTTCTAAGCAATGGAAAAGAGAAGACTTTTTGTCAAGACAGGAGTATAAATTTGAGTCATCAGCAAAAAGAGCTACTTTAGAAGGTTGTCAGGAAGATCAATAATGTAGATAAGAAACAAAACACAATTAAGGATAGAACATTGAGGTATCTCAGAAATTACTGGAAATAAAGAAGAGTGTTGGCCTTCGAGGATGACTTTAATAAAGCAGTTAGGAAGAAACAATTTGATCATCTCAAAAACTTTTCCAGATATACCATATAAAACAAGCTTAGGGAGAAGACCATCATACCGAACTATTAAATAGTTTAGAGAGTATTGAAGAGAGTTCTGGAAAACAATTTTGTAAGACTATGACAGGAATGTTGTCAGGACCACAAGCCATAGAATAGTTTAATCGAGATATGACTTTAGCAACGAAAGCTGGAGTGATTTGAATGTCTAACAATGGGTTAACTTGTTTAATTGAAATGGAAGCATCTTACAGCACCATTTTACATCGATTTCTTGCAATAATAAATAGGTGTTTGATCTCAAGTAAGAAGTGATTGGGGCCCCTGCTAAAAATGAGACTTTTTGCAAACCTGGTTCCGGCCCCGGCAAAATTATAAGATTTAACAGGGGTTGATAGCCAAGGCTAGGAAAATATTTATAATTCTTTATATATTATAACTTTATACTTACATTGACTATTTATTAAATACTGGCATATATATATATATATATATATATATATATATATATATATATATATATATATATATATATATATATATATATATATATATATATGTATATATATATATATATATATATGTATATATATATATATATATATATATATATATATATATATATATATATATATATATATATATATATATATATATATATATATATATATATATATATATATATATATATATATATATATATATATATAAGAAAAAATCTCAAAAAACTAAAATTTGAAAAGAAAGATATATTTATACTATGCTTTTTAAAAATTACTATGCTACGCGAAATGCTTTGTAAATTATTACAAATTATAAATATATTTAACACTATTATAATTATATTAAACACTAATTATAAATATATTAAACACAAAATTATAAATATATTAAATTATAAATATATTAAAAAATTATTAAGTTTACTTACTACTAAAATAAAGTAACAAATTAATTCTAATGATTGTGTACAATTAACCCATTTTATTTATATCATCAAAAATATTATATGTAATTACATTTACATAAATATGTATTTTTTAATAGATCTTTTTAAACTTTTTTTATGATTAGTTTGATAAACATTTTAAATAGCGAAAAAACTTTAATACGAAAACAAATGTTATGTAACAAAACTCAAACTTGATAGTAAAATAAAAAGTACTGGTTTCTAGAAGCAATAACAAAACTATTACGTTAAAATTTTTCTAAAATAAATTTAAGAGAGATTTTAAAAGCTAAAATATTTGTTTAAAATTTATAAAAAGCATTGGACAAAAAATAAAATAAATACTTATATATAAATTTAAATTTATAATTTATCGCAACATTTTAATACAAATTATAAAAACCAGGCTGCTTAATAAAAAAAAATTTAATGCTTCGGCATTCTTTTTAAAAAAAAATTAGCTCCAAAAAAATGACATACTTTAATAACGTAGCTGTGTATTCAACTTAATTTTCTGTTGTTTATAAAAAATAAACAAAAAATAAAGTTTATATACAATACTGAATTTAATAATAATTTTGGAAGAACTGATTAGAACTAAAATGATTATAAAATAAATGCACACAAAATATGAGTTGGACAAAATGACTGATATATATCATTTTTTACTAAACAAGTGACAGACAATATCTGTCACTTGTTTAGTAAAAAATGTAGCAATTTCGAGCCCTGATTGACATTAATAAATGATTTTTACGGCTTTTTTTTAAAAAAAGGAGTTGATTGAAGACTTTAATTATTTTTAAATTGTGCTTTGTATCGCAGCAAAAACATTCAGTATTTGCTGCAATACAAAGCAAGAAATTGAATATAACAAAAACACTAACAATAAAATTAAATTCAATAGGTTGAAATAAAAGAAAAGTAAAAACCAAATACAAAATGAAACAAGTAAATGATAATATTAATGCTAGCTCAACCAAAAACATTCATAAAGATTCCATGTTTTATATATTTGAGTGAGACAACAGAGTAAGGGTACAGCATTGGTTCAAAAAAATTGCTCCGAGAAAAACGTTGACAATGATGGGTTGAAAAGTATTTAAATATAATACTTTAGTAGAACCAAAACATATACTTCTAACACTACTAGACATATGTGTACAAAATATGTGAATACACACTAGACATCAGGCCTCGTTTAAAAGCATTACCAATAGAGCAAGGGATCAGCATTACGTACGCCTCAAGCTATTTTACATAAGGATTTTGGTTAAGCAACTTTTTATCATTTTTTAACTTTTAAATTATTCTACAAGTGGTAAGACAAAAGGAGTAATCATTTTTTTAAAAAAATTACATTAATTTTTGAATGACGCTTATGTAAATACATTACTAATTACTAATGAAACTTTTTACTAATGAAAATGCACTTTTTACTAATGAAAAAAATCTCAAATAAAATTAAAATTTTATTTTTATTTTGTTTTTACTTTATTGTAATGATTAAGTTTTTTGCTTGAAAAACACTAATACTTGAAGCAAATATCATAGTATTCATTTTTTATTAGGATTAAATTATGTTATTTAATTTAAAATAAAAAATATATAACTTTATTCTGGTAAAAAAAATATATATAATTTTATTTTGATTTTAAAAATACATTTAAGTTTATTAAAATTTAAGTTAATGCATGTTTATCAAATTTATTTAATAATATTACTAAATATTATTCAATATTGAAATTTATTTGTTCTTAGAAAAAATAGCTCATTTTTATGAAAATGTTTTTTTTGGGGGTTTACTTTCCTGAACATTTTTTTACTCAAAATTAAATTTTAAATAAATGGCTGCATCAAAAATTTGCACAAAATGCAAGTTAAAATTTTTTTTCATAAAGCAAGTTAAATCGCAGTGATTATTTTTTAATAAGCAATATATACAGTGATATAACTTTAATAAATAAACTTTCACAACAAAATCATTAATAATCTAACAAACTTTTAATAAATATATTAAGTGAATTAACGTAATTTTTTTTATTTATAACATTATTTATAAATTAAAAATCATTTGTAGTTGCAAAGCCGCAATTAAAAATTTAAGAAATAATCATTTAAAAATTCAAGAATTTAACATATTTTAATTCATTTATGCAAATGTCCAGAATAGAATAAAAAAATTTTATATCAACATTTTTTTAAATGTAATATTAAATTTAGATATTTAATATTAAAAAAAAGCTAAATAAAACTTAACTTGTTTTGCAGTAATTAATATTATTGCAGTAATTTAAAAAAGTTATTGTCTTTATAAAAAATAATAATTCTCTGTAGAACGTGAATAACATTAGTTCATACGGGAAATTAATATTATTGCAGTAATTTAAAAAAGATATTGTCTTTAAAAAAAAAAATTAAGAGAATTCAAAGTCAAATTCATATTACACTATTAAGTTAAGCATTTTTTTTTTAAAACAAGGGCTGTAGACATTTATTATGTTTTTAATACCACTAAATAAGTTGGGCTTTAATTCAAAAACAAGAAAAAAGATAAAAGAGACTTCAATAGTCATTTAAAGAAGTTGTAAATAAGATTTTAGCAATGCAAATGTACTTAAATATGAAAAATTTAAAACATAAATTATCTTACTTTTGCTCCACTTTTTCTTCATTAATTAAAATAAATACCACCTTTGTTATTGATTTATTTTTCTTTATAACAGGTACCTCTGTAGATCCGAAAATACTGTAAATAAAATTATATATATATATATATACATTTTTTTGAGTTTGAAATAATCAAATGTCTCTTTAAATAAACAAAAATTACAACTCACAAATGTTACATACAATATAAAAATAGGCATTACTTTACGAGTTTATCAAAAAAAAACTATTTCCACCAAAAAAAGTTAAAAATTTACTAACTTAAAAATAACAGTATCATTTTTATGGAAAAACTGTATTGGGTCAACAAAGATTGCGTAATTTATATTTATGTATAAAAATTGAAATTTGAAACACTTATCCATTAGGGTGCAGCAGCAACTTTTTTTTATTCTAAAAGCCTAATAAAATTAGGACTCCATATCTAGTTATATACCTGTGTGGATTAACAGCCTGTGATGTTGCGTTCAGCATAACATGCACTGTCCCAGCGGCTTTATTAGCAAACTAAATAAAATAAATTAATACAACTCTACTATTTGTTATGAAAAAAACTATTAAAATCAAGATTTGAATCTGTAATAAACCAGGGTAAAAAATAAGTGATCATAGATCGCTTTTTTATTGAAACGATATATTCTGATATAAAAATTTCCTGCCTTAATTTTCTTTTTTGTGAAACTTTTTTTTCTAATTTGAAAAATATAAAAATATAATTGAAATAGCTCCAAGCAAGAGAGCAAGTAATTATAAGAAAAGACTTTGGGAAATTAACTTGAATGAATTAGTTCGATATGTTTTAAAATTGTTTTTGTGTCAAATATTTCAAATTCAAAAAGATTTAATTTAAGTTTTAAATAAGTATGTGTCCATAAATTTTACTATTATTAAGTTTGTACTATACAGGTTTGGTCGGGAAACGGGTGCGATCGCACTCTATTCCTGACCACGCAATTTATATAGTTGCGATAACATGGCCACAGCTTTTAGATGTTTTGAGAACATTTAAATTTATGTATTTTTCCATGCATGTCCAAAACATTTTGACACGCTAAAATAATTAAATTTGTTTATAATCTTTTGTCCTCAAATGTTATAATATTAGAAAAGCACTTTTAAAATAAGTGATGATTTACTTTTATTGGTCCTTTTTTATTGATAAAAAGAAAATTTTTAAATTTTTTTTTAAATTATTTTTATTAAGAATTATAATAATTATATGAATAATAATATAGATTAATTTTTTATTCTTTAAATGTAAATCTTTTTGAAATGTTTGTATGATCGATTTTGTTAATATTAAAAAATAATAATCATCAAAGTTAATAAAATTAATAATCAAATAAACATATCGATATTTACTGGCAACTGAACATAAACATACATACATACATAGTGAATTATGAGAGGATGAACAGAGAGTCGAACAAAACATAAACATACATTTATATAAAGTGACTTACGGGTAAACCAGCACCATGCAAGCTGTCAATACAGAACAAAAACATACGAATATATTAAAAAGCTTACTCACTAAATACATCAGCAGTATTGTGAAGCAGTTCCGCTTTCTCTTCATAAATATATTTTACCTTTTTGGTTAAACCATTAAAGTTTGCTTTATAATAATTTGATGCAATAAAAATGTGCTTCTAGTTTGCAAAAGACACAATAAAATCATAATTTACTTAGAATGTAATATGCCTATTACATATTAAAACAAACCAATAGACTTAAGGAAAATATAAAGTTATTAAATTTATACATGGGAAAACTGATTGTTATAGACCGCTGTTTCAGGGGTCTGGTACATTGCAAATTTTTTTAAACATTATAAACACTGTTATAAGAAAAGGTAGTTACAATACTTTTATAGTAACGCCACGATATAGTTATTTCTTATATCTTACTTAAGAAGAATTGTTTTAAATACTTAAAATTATACTAGATATTGCAAACTACGCAAAGCATGAAATGGTTATAAAAATATATTTACTTTTTTATTTATCATGTAATTCAACTAAAATTAGTTTTATTAGATTCTTGTTGAAATAAAACATAAAGACTTAAATAAAGAATTATATTATACGCTTTAACAATATAAAGAACGTTTGTTTCTATACTAAATGATCATTAATAGTAAGTTGTTACTTTTAATAAAAATGTCGCTTAATTTTATAAAAAAATTGTAAAAGAGAGAAGTTTAGATATAATTTATTCTAGTCGTAATTTATTTTGTTTTAGTTGAGTATTTTCCTTCATTAGGAATTCTTTTTTTTTTAAATTTTTTTAGTAGTTCTCTCCCATCAAGTAAAGTTTTTTTTGCGTTTTTTTAAATGTTTTCAAAACATCTAAAAAGCTATTGCCATTTTGTGGCAACTAAGTATTATATTCATGGTCAGATAAAGAGTGCAATCACACCTATTTACACCGACCATTTCTACACTTATTCCTTACTTCAATATTTTGTAGTAAGCGATAGAAAACTACACATATACATAAATTTTAAAGTTATAAATAAAAAAATAACTTATAACATTAGGGCTCAAATAAAGTGTCATCACGACCACCAATTGAGATTGCTTTTTACACCTTTGCGTTTTTCTTAAAAAAAATATTTTTGCAATTCGTATGTTTTTTTTTTGTAAATTTTTTTTCTTTTTTAATTTAGCATTTTAGTTTTGGCCATTCTTAAAAGTAATGTTACAGGTGGCTCACTATACATGAAATTAGAAATAGGAAATATTAAAATTAGTCAAAGTTTTTTATTAGGGGTCATAAAGTCCGTCATGCTAAATCTATCTTATGAATAAAAGTAAGATATTTGCTCTCTTGCACTGAGACTTTATTCTACATAAAGCCCTTTTGAATTTAAATTATCTTTAAAAAATCCCTCCATGGAAGCAATATTATTTTAAAGTTATATTTAGTTTGATTTACTGAATAGATAAAGTACATCTAACTTACAGTTACTCAACTATTAAATTTACTTAATATACTCAGAGACTCACGAAATTAGCCATATAGTTGCTTTTATTTATATCTTAGATGTTGTTAACACATAATATAAGCTTAGAACTTAAAATTATTTTAACAAGAAATCTTGAATAGAATATAAAAAACATCATACCATTCTTTAATATTTTTTTTAAAGCAATATCAAGCTCAAACATTTTTTATAAACACGCAATTTAAGGAATTTTATTTAAAATTAAATCTTTTTGAACAAAAGAATTTTAGTCTTTTAAATTAACTTATTCAAACAATTTTGTGTTCGAAATTTGAAATTAAAAAAAAACAAACAATTTAAAAGAACTTTAACGCTCAATAGCTATAAATTTAATTTAATGAAGTCCGTAATAACTAGCATATCAAGACTCGTTGCTAAAAGTTAAACATATCTAGCTACAGTAACAATAGTGCATAGTGTGATTTATTTAAATCGTAAACATTTTTATATTTTGTTTCATTATACCAGTGATTACAAAAGTTATATAAGTTTATAAATAAAAATTAAATTATAAAAAATTTAAATTAAAGTTAATAAATTATTTTACTATTCTGTTCAAATAAAATTTTTTCTAAAAAAAATTTAAACATGTTTTTAAACCTAAGGAAATATAATTCAATTCATTTTTTTATTGCAAAACAATTTGTATGAAAATTTGAATGAAAGCATCAACTTAAAAACCATTTGAATGAAAAACTTAATTATACTTAAACTTTTAATAGTACGCTCAATCAAGAAACAATAAATTATAAAAAATGTAGTATCTAATGTTTTTTTTCTTAATCGTACTTGCTTGGTCTATAGATTATAGACTTGTATGGTCTATAGGCATGTTTTTGCAGTACATGAAGATTTATGACAATTTTTAATTTATAAATTAGTACAATTCTATTTATTTCATTTTATTTCAAATGCATTTTATTTTATTAAGGTTATAAACTGTATCAAACTCTTTATATTATTAAAACAACTTTGCAGTTTGTTTTATTGTTGCTTTTTAGCTTTTTACAATTTGAATTCTGAACATAATCAACTTTAAAAAATTTTAAACGCTTTGGTAGATGTTGCAAGATCAGCCATTTGTCAGCGATATGGATATTAGTATCCGAAGCAGGTATTTCAAATAATACTTAAAATACCCACTTGAAATTGTTGATTAACTACAATCGATATAAAAAGTTTAAAAAACAATTGGAGTTAGACTTTAAATTATGCAGAATAATAAACTTACCATATTACAGATAGGGTTGAAAACTTCCATAAATTTTCAGGGAAATATTGCTCAAAATTTTTGGAAATTATCAAAAAATTTTAATTGCAATAAACTTATAGTTTATTATATAATTTTATAACATTCATTTCTTTGTTTCAAAAATATGCGTTTTATTGTCGTAGTATTAGGGTATTCTTTAAATATTTCAACAATATAAAATAATAACGACCCACAAGCAAAAAATACACTTCTTTTAGTCAAATTTTTATAATGAAGTTTATTGATTTAAAAATCATGTATTTTTTTAAAAAAGCAATAAAACGCTCATGCTGTTATGTTACTTTTCTACCCCACAGAGAAGGTGATTTTCAAGTTACGATCAATTTTTTGTCAAATTTAGTTGGCTAGTTGGGTATTTAACACAATTCAATCGGGTAAATTTTAGTTATTAACGAACTTTTTATTTTTTTATTTTAAAGAAACCAGTCAGGATTTTTTTGTGGATTCACCCCCCACCCCTCTCCTAGCAAGGTTTTGGCGAGTAAAACTCAAGTCTTTAAAGCACTTATTTAAACTGTGGAATTTATGTCCTTGAACTTATTAGTTATTTATTTTTATTGCAAACTGTATTTTTAAGTAGTCCAAATTTAGCAAAAAGGTTTCATTTACTTTTTGGCTTTCATTAATCAATAACGCCTTTAAATCAAGAAAAAATTGCAAAATCCTGTAAATATTCAATCAAATCATTTTATATATACTTTTAGAGTTAATTTTAGGCCAATTTAATAAGTATTGAAAAATACTCCATTCCCTTTAAGGATGGGGTTGCACATTATGCTAAGCCTTAAACAAAGCTTGCTATGGCAATAAACATCAATATGCTAAGGAAATAACAGGATAAAACGGTTTTAGAAAATTTTGAAAACAAAGTATCATAGTTGCTACTTAAAGTTATAATAAAAAAACTCAAAATAATACCAAAAATAGTGTTTTACAAAGATGCTTTCTAAAATTTTTATAATCTACTGCACAATATTATCATAAAATTGTCCGTAACAATAGCCTAAATAAAACATAATATTTTACCTATAAATTATAAAATTACTTTTTTTTTTTTTAATTTTTAAAATTTCCAGAAATTTTCAACCCTAGTTACAGGTCATGACCTGTATTATAAGAGTCATGGTAAGTCTATTCAACACTGACCCTATCTATACTTATTCTTTATACAGTCATTTTATTACAATAATTTCTAATAAGTTGTAGAAAATAAAAATCTGTGAAGTCTTTGTTTTGAGTTAATGATTAATGTTCAATACTATAATGTACAATAACTTCTTATTAAAAATTTATTGTAAACTTTTTTAAAAAAAAGTGGGTACAGACTTATAAATTTTTCTTTATTAGGTTTTTATAAAATTTTTTTCCAGACCATAAGCAGCTTATTAGGACCTTTACTCCGTTAACTAATTTTAAAGAAAATAAAAGTTTGAATGTAAAATCATTTTTTATAAGAAAAAAAGTTGGCTCCTTAATAAATGTTAAACACTCAGAATTTTTTTTGTTATAGTATATAATATATATGTTATGTATTATATATGTTATGTATGTAACATCAATAGAACTTTAAAAATGTTTTGTTTTATTTTTTAGAAAATTGTTAAAGATTGGGAGAAAAAAAAAACATAGTGCAAAAACAGGATTTGATCCCTAGCACTGCACTTCGGAAGCGCAGCAAACTAACTACTTTGGCCATTAAGGCAAACCAATCTGCCAATTTTTACCACTATTTGATAAACAAAAGGCAGAATAAAGCAGCAAATACATGCGATAAATCAAAATTACAATTACAATTTTTAAATATAAGTAAAACCTTATAAAAGTAAAACATCTTTAGAACTTCATGTTTTATTTTGTATTTTAAAAAAATTGAAAAAGATTTTAAAATGAATTAATGGAAGTGCAGAAATTGGAATCACGACATTTCACTTCAGAACCATGCAAGCTAATCACTTCAGCCACTAAGCCGTATAGTTTGACAAATACTTTAACACTATTTAAAAAAAAAAGACTATAAAACAGCAAATAAATGCTATAAATCAAAATTAAGTAGTTGTTGCCGCTATGCAGTGTTAAAGTAAAAGTAAAACTGTAAAACTTGATATATGTTTTAACATTTTTTTCACTTTCATAACTCATGTAAAAAAGTTTATCCTCAATAAAAATAACCAATGAACTATCAGTTATGCAATCTCCCCTATGCCAATATGCAGTTATGCAATCACCCCCTAGCCATTCTCTATAACTTTTTAATATATTAAAAAACTTTTTAATATGTTAAAAGTATAAAACCCATAAATAAAAATAAAAAATAACAACAACAATATAAAACCAAAAAATAGAAATATAAAATATAAAACTCATAAAATAAAAACAAAAATCTAAAAATCTAAAAATAAAACATAAGAATATATAAATGTTATTTTTGTCACAACCAATGCCCTCATTTTCATCATCCTGTAAAGTTTATAAACCATGTAACATGTAATAAATAAATAATAAATTATTTTCTATGCAATCATCCTGCTTAATTCTCTATAACAATTTTTTTTTTTTAGTTCTTTTTATTATACTTTAATGCGTATTCAATATTTTTATTTCCTTATAAAATAGTATGCATAAAAAATTCTGGTACATAACAAAACTCTCCTAGGACTTCTCCTTCTTTGACTTTTCTTTCAAAGTCGTTAAACTTCTCTCCATTTTCTTTCTTTCTTTTTACCTGTTATACTTTTTGTTATTGATATTATTATGATTTTTATATTTTTTATTTTGCATTATTATTAATGATTATCACTATTATATATGAGCCTATGAGAGTAAAAGTGGACCAAGTCCAATTTTTTTCAAATGACCCTTATGTATGTAAAACTGCTAAAAATTTGCTATATTTTTAGAGCAAAAATGGACCTAGTCCATAACACATTTATTTCTTATTCAACAGAGGGCAGCACATTTTTACTCTAACAATAAATCACCAGGTATAGAGAGTAATAGTGGACCAAGTCCATTGATAGTGCTTTAATGTAAGAAATCAAGATTCAAGACCACATAAACTACACATTTTCTTTAAATTATTATTATTATATTAGAACAAGAATAACATTTGTACAGGTAAGATGCTTTAAATGAATATCTGATTATGGTTTTATATTAATATAGTGAAGTATACAGCACTTTAACACTTTATAAAGTGACAAAACTGAAATAGTTTGGTGAGCGATAATATAAGATTTATTCAATTGCTCTCAGCAGGAATATAAATATTGATTTGTTAGACAGTAGATATAATGGTCTGTCACTACCAAAGTTACAGCCTCTTTAGAAAGGTCTTTTTTGTGACTTTAATAACATCTAGCTAGGGGAGCACTTGCATGCATGTTGTGTACATGTACATTATTCTTTCTAATAATATTCTGAATGTATGTAATATTTAAAAAATATTTATTGTAAAATAGTGTAAACATGCATTCACGAGCCGCACACATGGTGTCACTGGCATTGATAAAGTGTAAGAAGGTTCAGAGATCTCTAGCTACAGATACAACAATTGCAGATCCTAACTTAGCAGCAGATATACAGACAGAACGTTCTACATTAGCAGCTGAATCTCCGATTGTAGCCGATAATTCACCGGTTGTAGCAGTTGAATCTCCGATTGTAACAACTGAATCTCCGATTGCAACAACTGAATCTCCGATTGTAATAACTGAATCTCCGATTGTAACCGATCAATGCCCTCGAAAACGAAAACGTTGTGTAACGAACTAGAAGAAAAATGTGATTAAGCGCTTACGAAATACAGGTAGCGAATATGTAAAGCATGGCGGAACGTTACAAAAAGCTAAGAAATTAAACGAACATTATTTAATAAATCACAGTTGCAAAAACAAATGTGCTGAAAATTTGACTTTAGAGCAGACTAAAACTCTGTTTGAAAATTTCTGGAAATTGGGAGATTTTGATGCACAAAATCTGTTTCTTGCTGGCTGCGTGAAACAATCAACAGTAGAACGTAGACAACCAAGAGTAAGAAAAAACAAAATTACGAAAAATGAAAAAAAACATGCAAAGGATTTTGCACGAGTATACTCTGTGTTTGCAGATAATAAGCCCGTTACTGTTTGCAAACCATACTTCTTGGCGATATTTGACATTAGCAGCAGTCGACTAAATCGTGCGTTAGTCAACCAACGGGAGAATGGTGGTGTGTCAGGCAAAGATGGACGAGGAAAATATGATCACAAGACACAACGCATTCATGAGGAACACATCACTCGCATTAAAGATCATATTTGCATGTTTCCCACATACGAAAGTCACTATACTAGAAGTCACAGTGCATCTCGCCGCTTTCTACCTGCTCATTTGACGGTATCCACTATGTACGACATGTATAGAGAAAAATGCATACAGGATTCAGTCGAACCCCAAAAAGAGTGGAAGTTTCGGGGCATTTTTAATCATGAATTTAACTTGACGTTCCATCAGCCACTAAAAGATACGTGCAAGAAATGTGACATTTTTAAAACAGACATTGAAATAGAAAAAACTGAACACAAAAAAATCTCAACTAAAAGCAGCGCATGAGATTCATTTGCGCAAAGCAGAGAAGGCCCTTCAATCCTTAAAACTAGAAAAGGAAAATGAAGACAATAAACATGCATCTTTTTGTTTTGACCTGCAAAAGGTCATGTCATTGCCTTGCCTTACAATCAATAAAGTTTATTATTGCCGACAATTATCAGTGTATAATCTAGGCATTCATGACCTTAAAAATGACAATGCAGTGATGAATGTATGGCATGAGGGAACAGCCTCACGAGGTGCAGGTGAGATCGGTTCATGCTTATTGGCATATTGTCAAAATCTGGCAAATAGGGATATTACGTCTATTACAGCATTCAGCGACTCGTGCGGCGGCCAAAATCGAAATATAAAAATTGCACTGTTATGGATGCATTTGACGCAGACGACGAATATTGAACTGGTGAATCATAAGTTTATGGTCTCTGGGCATTCTTATTTGCCTAACGATGCAGATTTTGGAATATTTGAGAGAGCAAAACCAAAATTCACAGAGATCTTCGTGCCAGAACAATGGTACAAATTGGTCGAGAACTGCTCTATGAAGAAGCGCTTCAGTGTTGCAAGATTAAGCACTGATAATTTCAAGAGTGTGGAGCCCTTATTGAAATTAATTACAAATCGGAAAGTGGATGAGAGTGATCAGAAGGTTAACTGGCTGGATATGCAATGGCTGCAACTTTTTTTTTTTTTTTTTTTTTTTTTTTTTTATTTCACCTCCCCAAGGCCCAAAAGGCCACTACAGATGAGGAGGCTACTTAATTGTGGTTATAACCCTCTCTTAACTCTATAACTCCGAAACACGAACCTTGACGTACAAGGCCGCTGCGCGGAGAAACAAGTTGAGCGCGGTACTACCAGGGACGTGGTGGGGATCGAACTTGGAACCTCTCGCTTATGAAGCGAGCGCTCTACCACTACACCACTACCGCCAACTTAGAAAGAACGAGCCATACAAACTGTTCTTTAAATACTCTTTAGATGATGACGCATCATTCAGTTTCATTTCGCTAGCGAAACGCGGACGTCAAACGAATCTTAGTGAAGTGAGTTTGGCTCCACTGTACTGTGGAGCAACAAAACTGAGCAAAGAAAAATACTCAGATCTAATGAAACTGTTAAAGTATATTCCTCCAATCTATCATGACTTCTATCAAAAGTTGGAACACAGCGGTCACATCAAGGATGTACTAGAAGATGAACTGCTCGATGACAGCGGCGATGATGATCAGTAAGTTCGTATGGTTTTTATTGTACTGTTTGTAATAATGAGGACTATTTTTGCCGATAATTAGTAAATAGTAATTGTGTTTTTTACAACATAGTATGAATTTGTACTACTTGTCTTAATTTGAATTGCTATTGTAAACGAATAATATGAAATTTGTTCATGATTTTACACTAAAATGATTTAGCGATTTGTTGATTATGTTTAGAGAAAAAATGGACTAAATCCATAACTATTATTATATTATTAATAATTATTCAAAAATTTATTTGTGCATTTCACATATCTTGTTGTCTAAGAAAAAAATTTAAAATGATACTAGACATCAATAATATTACATATGGCTGATTTATAATATATGCAAACACTAAGAACGCTTATTTCTAACAATATAAAAATATGGACCTGGTCCACTTTTACTCTTATGGGCTCATATATAGATAAATATATAGTAAAATATATATCTATATATAGTAAAATATATATACAGATTATGCTTTTTTATATGATTATATTTAACAGTATTATTACTATAAATTACTATTATTGTTATTATTATTTATCATTATTACTTATTATTATTATCATTATTATTATTATTATGCTATAATTTATACCATCATAGGTCTTTACACGTCATCAGTTTATAACTGTTTGTAAATGTCCCGCACAACTGTAATATATGCAGTTACTATTAAAGTGAAAATATATTAATTTAACTTGATTTGATTTTTTGATTGCCATAACATAATTTAAAGTTTGTAAAAGTTAGATATTTCCAAACACTTTCATTCACACTTATACAAAAAGTGCTGTGACTCTTTTTTGACATTAATTCGGGTGTAATAGCCGCTGTGAGTTCTGTGCAAACATGCACAAATGAGTATTAGCAGCAGTAGCAGGAGCATTAAATTCGACATTAAAGTGTTATAGGATTAAGTATATTTTACTTTTAAAAAGTTTTTATATTAAAGTATAAAATTTAAACAGTTTTTTCATACAACTTAAGTTCTTTGCTGTTATTGTTTTTCTTTAAGTTTTTAAATATGGTTTTTAATAAAACTCTTTTAAAAAATTTTAAAAAGTTTTGACATTTTTTAAAAAATGTCAAAACATTACAAAAAAATTTAAACACTAACTTTTTTACCTCAAACATTTGTTAATAAAAAAGACAGAAAAACAAACATTACATTTCTTTGCTTTTATTATGCAAACTTTAGTGTTCGCTCAAAATTTTTCAAAGCAAACACATCAGCAATTTTTTCCAAATAATTATGCGATTGATAGTTTTTTTATTTATTATAAAATACTCTCAATCAAAATGTCAAAATATCAAATGTATTTTTATACACATCTTTATAATAAAAAAACAATAAACTACTAAAATTTAAAATGAATTTTTAATGACTTTAAAAGAAACCATGCTAAGACTTTCTTTCATGCTAAGACTTTCTTCAAAAGCATTATTTTTAGAAAACCAACTAAGTACGCTAGTGAAAAAAGTAGTTATGTTTTAGCATGGCTTTTGTATGCGTTTACAAAAGCATGCAAAATTTTACCTAAAATGAATGCATTTGCAATTACTTTGAAAAAAAACATGTTTATATATTATGATTGCTTTCTTCAATAGCGTGTTTTTTATTTTTTTTTATTTTCCTTAAAGTGAAGTAATGTTTATTTCCATATTAAAAATCACTTTTAAAAATTTTGAAATAGAATTTTTATGTTTTGCTGTAATATATATATAATCTGATAAAATACATAGAATTATTATGTTTATTATAGTTTTCTTTTTTTATTGTGCATTTAGCAACACCAAAAATATCATTTTTTTTTAACTTATTATTATACAAATACAAAATACTTATACAAATTATTAGATATTATTAGATATTAGATATTAGAATTATTAGATATTGGATAAAAGATATTATTTTCTAAGGTTTTTTAAAAAATTGTCAAAACAACTTTTATTTGATTTTCAGTTGAGGTATAAATATAAGATATTTTTATACCTCAACTGAAAATAAATAGATATTTTAAAATATCTATTTATTTTAAAAATAAATAGATATTTTAAAATAGATATTTTAATGAGTGTTTTGGTCCAAAATTGAGAGGTGGATTTTTTGAAACACGTTTTAAAAATCTAGGAGTATTAAGTGAAAAAATAAATAATATAGGTCTGTGTTCATGATTTCTTTTTAAATTGATTAATATTGACACTTTTCATTAGCCATCAAAAATTATACAAAAGAAAACTTATTTACCTATTATTTAAAGAAACTTCAAATAAATATTTCATTTCTAAATAAATTTTTGTTTCCTAATTGACATGTTATGTCATCTTTTAGTAAAACAGAAGAAACATAATCTAAATATTAATACGCTAATGAATAGTGCGCATAGTTACGCCTAATGTTCGTATTGTTAATTAGGGTTCTGTATTCTGTAAAATACACTATTTCTGAGTTTTTAAGTAGTTTCTTTACTTTTTAAGCGCGATTATATGCTCCATGCGGTCTTACGAGTAAGGTCAAGAAGCAAATTAGAGCTGATATACTTTTATTTTCTTAAAATAAAAATTTAAATAATCGTTTGTTTGCTGTTGGTTGTTTTTTTTTTCTAATTTTTATAGCCTGTTTTCATTTTTTAGAAGAAGTTAGAACTAAAATGACTGGTAAAATAGTTTTTTTAGTACAATGTTTCTTTTTTAGTAAACTGTTTTAGTTTTGTCGTTAGTCTTCTTAGAACATTTTAAGCAAGTATTGTTTTATTTTCTAGAGCAGTTAAGAGGGGCTGATGACTTTTTTAGTAAGTTCAGTTCATTTTCTTATTTATAGATTAAGATTATTTTTTGTAGAAAGAATAATGAGAATAAAATTTTATTTATGTATTTTCTAGAGCAGTTAAGAGGGGCTGATGACTTTTTTAGTAAGTTCAGTTCATTTTCTTATTTATAGATTAAGATTATTTTTTGTAGAAAGAATAATGAGAATAAAATTTTATTTATGTATTTAATATGAAAAGTTAAATAAAATAAGACGGTTGTTTGTGGTCATGTAAGTTTATGTACATAAGTTTGCGTTTGTTTCAATCTATTTTATATTTCTCTATATCTATATGTATATTTTATATTCTTAGGATAAATAATAAGGAACAGAAAAATAAAATAATATTCTTCTGGAATTTGTCAAAAGAATGTTGTGTTATGCTTCATTTTAAGGTATCTGAATATATATTTATTAGAAAATTTTAATTTTGTTCTTAAATGGTTTCATCTTTTTCATAACAATGTTGTGATTTGTAGTCTGCATTTTTTGTTTTGTTAAAAATAATTTATGCTAATAAATGTTGTTTTATAGTTGTTAAAGGTTTGCATATATGTTTATATTATGCTCAAAGTTAAAAAGTTTTTGATAAATACGTGTATGTGTTGATATATGTTATAGAGTTGTTTTATAAATGTGTTTATATAAATGTGTTTTTATAATAGAATGAAATGTATTTTATCTAATGTGTACATGATTGTTAAATGAGGTGTTTTTATATGTTATATAACATTTAAAAAAATATTGTGTTTTTGTAGTTAGTATAACTATAAAACACAATATATTTGAGATATAGATCTAGAGCAAAATTCATCAACCTTACCAGTCAAGCGGTGTTACTGCTTTAGGTCTAAGTGTTGTCTAGCCTTTAATATAACTATTCTGAAAATGCATAACATTATCTTTGATAATTTTTTGTGCAATGTTGTTACCTGTGGCTTATCTTTATGTTAGTGTCTGTTGTTAAAAATGATTAATAGGTAGTTTCATTACTAGAACTCACTGATTATATTTCTTAATATAAATAGCACAGTGAATATTATTATTATTAGTGCGCATAGTTAGGCCTATTGTTCGTTATTAGTTACGTTTCTGTATTCTGTAAAATACATTATTTCTTAGTTATTAATTAGTTTCTAGACTTATCTTAACCAAGTATTTTCTTAAAGAAGTCACGACCTTTCATGGTACGAGTTCAAAATGTTTAAGTAGACATTAGGTAGATAATGTTTATTAGCTTGAAATAGTAGGTAATATAAAATCATTTTAAAATTTTATTAAGTTATTAATTTATTGTAATCTTTTTTTAAATTGTACTTTTAAATTTAAAGCTTCGTGTTATAGATGTTAATATTGAAAATATAGACTAATATAATTCTTAGGTGGGGTCTTGTGTTAGAAGATATTTATGGGTAGTTTCATGGTTTCACATGCTTTTAATAATTGGGATAAAAGCCATGACAACATTTTGTTATAAATAAAATTTATCTATAGTATTGTTAAAACCTTTGCTCTTTGAAAAAAAATGTTTCTGGCTTTTCAATAAATGCATAATAATTTCTCTTGCATGAATGAATTGTGGTTTAGGTTATAATTGTGTTATTATATGTTTGTTTTCTATATTTAATATAGCATTAATCATTTTCATACATTTTTATTTAAGGTTAATTGTTTATAATTTATTAAGATTTAGATTATTAGAAAATTCATGTTTACAGAGTTGCTATTAATCATAATCAAGTTGTTGTACAAAGGAAATTGTAAAGGTTTATTTATAAAATATGCTATATATTTTTTAAAGAAAATTTTGGTTTTTATATGTTTTCACTAATAAATAGTTCAATATATATATATATATATCCTTGGAGTCGCCGCAGTGTCATACCTTGTGTGATGGGGGGGGGGGGGGGAAGAGTTTACAAACCTGCGTTAATAACCTGTTTTGTATTGTACATAACGCATTTATAAGTTTCATTATGCGTTTTGCTTAATGTTTTCTCCCAACACATGAACTATGACGCTGTCCGCGACTCCAAGGATATATTTTTTTTTTTATTATTATTATTAGAAACAAAATAAATTTTAACTTTTTTCTTTTAAGTCTTTGCTAATATGGTTGCAGGGTTTTCTTAACTTTAATTAAATAAACTTAAGAAAAAGTAATACAGGTGTATTACTTTTGAAGATGGCAAATTAATTTTATTTTGCATTTACCCGGTTCCTTTATTTTGTAATTTTTCGAGTAAGATTTTTTTAGTTATTCATTAAGTTTTTTTATTTTATTGTTAACGTTAGAGTAGTAAAAAAAAGAAATAATTAGTGTTGCTTTGATAAATATGTTTAATAAAAATAATGATGACATTGAAATGGATAATGGGCTAGATGAAGTTATGTATTTACAAGATGATGTAAGTGCTATAAGGCGTGTTGAAAATAATCGAAGACGAAATGAAAGAAATAAACTTAGGCGAGATGAAATTAATCATTTACAAAATCAAAAAAATTGGCTTAATCAAGATGAAGTTAATCGTCGCCAAAATGAAAGAAATAGGCTAAATCGAGGCGAAGTTAATTGTCGCCAAAATGTAAGAAGATCTGTTGGACAAGGACGAATGTATTCTATAGCAAGAAGTAATGCTATTCCAGATTATAATTATTTAGGAGAAATGAATCAAATTTGTCAGCACTATGGTGCTAAGAAATTTTCAGATAAAACACATTTTCTACGTTGCCATAATAGTAAGGTATCTTAGCCTCCGCTTTCACCTTTTACACAAGTTTTACAGGATTTATTTTACAGTTATGTAGATCGTAATGCTAATGTTAATTTTTTTAAACATATTCGAAATTATAATGCCTGTCTTTCTTTCTCTTCATTTAAAGCAACTGTAGTTCAATCAATAAATCATGGGCCTCCATGTTTTAAAATATGTGGCCAGATTTATCATCGTGTAGGTAATCTTAGACCAGATCAAGGTATTCCACTAATATATTCTCAACTATATATGTATGATCCACTTTCAGCAGTAAATTTTAGAATGAATTAACGTGGTAATGATCTTTTTTTACGTGATTTAATGTTTCAACTGCAAACTATAATAACTGAACAAAGTCCATTTGCTCATGCATTTAAAAATATGGCTGAAGTAGAAGATGAAGTAATTCTTCAAGCGGCTATAGAAGGTCGCCAAGCTTCTGTTGTAAAAATGTCTTTACTTGAAGGGGTTGATAAACGTCGCTATAATCTACCTTCACACGATGAAGTTGCAGTTGTATTTGTTGGCAAAGATGGTGCTCCCCAACTTCCAAGGAAGTTGTTTTTTACCCAAGAGGTCATCCTTTAAAAATTGTATCAAGTATGTCAGCCAACTTAGATCCTATGATTTATCCTCTCTTTTTTCCCAAGAGGTGATGCTGGTTGGCATAATCAGTAGTGCATAACCCTAGGCGTGCCACACTGGTTAGAAATCATGTTAAATTATCTCTGTTCTACAATTATAGGCTTTCTGTTCGGCAATTTTTCTGTTCATTATTTTATGGTAAGAAACTATTTCAGCAATATGCTGTAGATGCATATGTGAAAATTAAAGGCCAGCGTCTTGCTTTTATCAGAAATAATCAAGATAAACTGTGAAGCGAGCAGTATGATGCCTTACATGAACATGTTATCAACATTGCAAACGAACGTAATGTTAGACCAGGGCGAGTAGTTGTTTTGCCATCATCTTATGTAGGAAGTCCGAGAGCTTTAAAAGAAAACTTTGAAGATGCTATGGCAATTATTAAAAAGTATAGTAAACCAGATCTTTTCATTACTTTTACTTGCAACCCAAAATGGCGTGAAATAACAGAAAATTTATATCCGGGTCAGACTGCGAATATTTTGTTCTTTTTTAATTTTTTTTTTTTTTTTTTACTTTTTACTTATTTTTCTATAACTTCCTACTAGCATGGAATCACGTAGCTTTTTTAATGTTTAATCGTTCTATCGATAATATCTTTAATTATTTTAGTATGGTTTTTTTTACAATAGGCTATGCTTGACTCTGCGGTCCTGGAGATGGCGGCTATTATAACTCATTTGGAAAAAGAACCTTCAACGTTAATTGTTTTTTAAGAAAAATATGTTTTATATAGACTTTTTTTAAATATTTTTGTTACATATTTAACTATTTATCATGTATATAAATTTATTTTCAAAAAAAAGTGAACACAATTTTAAATATTTAATTTTTACAACTGTTTTACATGGTTTTAACACCTCTTTTATAGCCTTTTTAGCTTATTAGGCCGGGTGAAAAAAGAAAAGCGATTGCTTTTATTCAACGCTTTTAGACTAATTGCTCACCTTTATGTGAAAATATTTATCGATTTTGCTCAAATTTGTATAACTTAAAGCGTAACAATTACTTCAAAAATGTCGAATAAAAGCAATTGCTTTTTTTATCAACCTGACTTATACAAAAATTAATAAAAAGTTTTATGTAACTAATAATTTTAACGCAAAGTTAAGACAAACGCAAGGCAAAATATATTCCAGACATTTTTCGCTAAATATTTTCTGCATTAGTATAAATTTAGATTGGATGAATGCTGAAATAAATATATGTTAATATACGTTAATATAAAGTAAACCGACGTATTTGTTTACCTTTTTTTTTTTTTTTTTATAATTATTATAATTTCTGCTGGATTATTAAAAAAAAAGATAGCTTGAGTAATAAGCTTTAATATTATAGGAGCAGTAAACCAGGGATTAGCCTTATCTAGAATTGCGGATATATTTTTCAACTTATAGTTTTTCCGGATATCCAAAACAATTTCTTTTCATACAAGTTTACAAGTTATATATAAATAAGTTATATTAAGATACAAGTTAAGGTATAATTTTTGTGAATATTTAATTTTTAAGCTTAACTCATCACTCTATGCAAAATAAAGAAAAGTTTAAAAAAAAATTAAAAACTACTCAACTAAAAGCAAAATTAAGAGAAAGGAAAGGGAAAATATATTTCCGATATTTTACCTAAACAATTTTTCAAAATTTTTAAATACGACTTGGATGATCTATGCATATAATTCAAGTCATATTTAAAATATAATATATATAATTAAAATTAAAAAAAAACAAACATTTAATATCATAACTAAAAATACTAATGGCAAAAGTTTTCTCCATTTAAAATAAATTTATATATAGGGGAAAGCGTGCACCCTTGATCATAAAATCCAGGGCGCATTGTGTTAATAACATTCTCCTAAATTAATGATAATTGTAAAACTAATATTGATTATAAAAAATATATTTATACTTTCTTAAATTTTATTAAAACCATAAAGTTAGAAAACGCTATAATAGTTTTATAATTTTGTCTTTCGTAAATTTTTGTTTAGCATTTTTCCCCCTGGATTTTAGGATCAAGGGTGCATACTTTTCCCTATCTGTGTATTTTGTATTTATTTATTGTAAAATTAAAAAAATAAAATGAACAAATTTTGTTTACAGTTGGTATTTTATCAAATGATCAATCTCATAAAATTATGTATTATATAGATTTATCAAGCTATTCAGAGAGAGATAGAAATTTGTTATTATGGAGATCTGCACTATCAATTTTAAATGTTAATGTTAAAATATGTTTACATTATTAGCAACTTTTACTTAACTGGATTGCTAACTTCAAAAAAAGTTGCATTGACTCATTTAAAAGGCATTAAAAGACATAAAAGTTAAATTTATATGTTCTTAATTTATTGAATCGTCTTTTTACAAAAAATACATCTAGTTTTTTATTTTAAAAATGCATCTAGTTTTTTAAAACTTTTTTATTTTATTTCAAAAATTATCATCTAAATTATTATTTACCAATTTTGTTGAATTTTTTTATTTATAATATATTCGAAGGTGGTTCGTGAGAAATTAAATTTATTCAAATGGCATAAGATATGTGTTCAATTGGTATTGAAACAACACCTGGTTTTAAAATGTTTCCTTCATGTCGAAAAGAAGTGGTGAAATAAATGGATGATTGGTCTACCTTACAGGACCACAATGGTGAAGATGATTTTCTGGAACAAACGATTTTTGATGAAGGTATAGAAATTGCACACGAAAAAAACTTATAAACACCAGTTTTGATAAACTAGATGTATCACCAGTATAATTTTATGGAGTTCCACAACATGCTAAAATTTCTTTAGGGAAAATAAAATTATTGCAATCTACTGATGTTATATTAAAAAAACCTATCAGTTATCCTCAATGATAACAAAATAGACCTGAAAAGTGATGTTACTGAGGTGTCCAATGTTAAATATCAGAAGAAAGCTGAAGATCTAGATAAACTGATACTTTCGATGCAAGAAAAGCTGAAAACGACATACAGAAGAGAAAAGATTCAGATTTTGACATTGGTTCCAGATTCATGGTCTTTAAGATAAGCAGCTGAAGTAGTTAATATAGCTAAGTCAACCATAACTAAAGCAAGAAAACTTAAATTTAAAAAAGGAACATTACCACTTTAGAAAAAACTAACATTGTTAGAATTGAATCAGATATCATTGATAAGGTGGAAAGCATTTATTGTAATAATCAGTTCAGTCGCCAGGTATAAAAGATTTTGTAAGTGTATCCAAAAATAAACATGTATCAAAGCGATATCTTCTTTGCAATTTATAGGAACTATATATTGAATTTAAACTAGAGCACCTCAGTCTAATAGGATTTTCTAAATTTGCGCAGTTAAAGCTAAAATGGTGTATTTATGCTGGTTAAAAAGAAACCCATGCTGTTTGTATATGTGCGATATACCAAAACATAAAGCTTATTCTTAACGCAGTTAAACTGGAAAAGAATTACCATGAACTTATTGAGAAAATTGCTTGTTGCAGAGAGACAAGGGAATTCATGCTCCGTAGATGTAATTGTTGCCCTGGAATTCAAAATATTATCAATTATATAACTGCAAGTCTATTGCAAAATGAAGGATCATTTGAAGAGAATGACAAAATTGATGATGATAAAATAATTGAATATAAACATTGAAGTACAACAGATAGAGGAGAGCTTCTAAGTTACACGCCTACATTAGACGAATTCAGTGTACGCCTTATTAAAAGACTTGATAGCATAACATCTCACTTTTATATTGCTAAAGCACAAGGTAAATTTTTAAATACATTAAAATCATCTATACCCATAAATGAAATTATTGTTTTGTTTGATTTTGCAGAAAACTTTATATTGGTCATACAAAACAAAATCCAGAGTTACCACTGCAACCAACTGTAATGCACACTACATCCTGTAGTTATTTATAACATAAATGATGAGGGTGCTACTAAAAGTCAACCAACATCTTTACGTTTTATATCTGATGACTTAACACAAGATGTTGGATTTATTGTATAATAAAAAGAACTGTCCGATTTGTACAAGAAATGTTTCCAAATACCACAAAAATCCGATATTTTTCTGATGGTTGTGCTGGTAGGTACAAAAAACTGCAAATATTTTTTAAACTTGTGTCATTATGTTGAAGATTTTGGGATGTAATCTGAATGGAATTTCTTTGCAACATCAAATGGAAAGTTGCCATGTGATGAAATTGGTGGAACAGTTAAAAGACTTGTTTCAAGTGTTAGTCTTTAACATCCAATTGACTTACAAATTCAGAACGCTGAGGAAATGTTCAATTTTTCAAAAGATAACATATTTGGCATCAACATCTTTTTTTTTTTTAAGGCAAAGATATTATATCATTTCGTAAATCTTTGACTCTTCAATTGAACAATTCAAAAACTTTACCTGGTACAAGATGGATTAGGCTTGGTCAGGAATTGGGTGCAATCACACTTGATTGCTGACCACACATATAATATTTAATTGTGACAATATTGCCATGGCTCTTTAGTTGATTTGAGAACATTTTCACAACAACAACAAAAAACGCTAAGAAAGATTAACTGGACCTTACTATACTGGTGCTAATTTTCAGCTTAATTACATGTTTAGTTGAACAGTAACTTTTAAAACAAAAACTATAGTAAAATCAAAATGACCGCCAAAAAAAAAACTGCTAAATATAGCCGATTTTAAAGTAAAAATATCTCCAAAACCTATTTGATATTAGTGCTAAAATTTTCCAAGGTAGTCTATGTTACATAGGTGACCATTTTTACAAAGTATGAAGAAAATCTGAGATAGTAGGTTACACGTCTTAAAAATTTGCCCCACTTTCTCATGGAATACCTCAGTTCCTTTTATTCTAATTTCTTAAATTTTATATAATTGTTATTAATAAATAAATTTAACAAACTAAATTTAGAAAAATTCACTGTTTTGTATCAATAGATAACAGTTTGCAATAACTCCATATTATCATTAATTTTGCAATAATTGCATATTATCATTGCACTTTGTAAGTGCATAAAAATTATTAAACTTAAAAAACGTCTAACAACTTATTAACTAGAATAAAAACTATTTAGAAATAAAAACTCCTTATTATATAAAAATTTGGCAGTACATTATAATGTACTGCAGAATTTTTCTAAAAAATAAATGTTACTAAGTTTAAAGATCCCAACAAAAACAGCATAATATATACTTACCAATTCAGATGCTTTTTTCCAATAAGGTAGACCATTAGCTGTGAATACACAACTGTTTAGATCTGATTGCTTGTCAATTTCAAATAAATCAGCCCACACCAAACCATCAGCAATATATCTAGATTTAGGTATTGATAAAAATTATAGAAGCAAAATTTATATAGTGATATAAAATCTAACAATTATATCTGAGAATATTTAAGCCTAAACAGCAGACATTTTGTTTATGTATTACATATAGAAAAAAATTAAAACAATGTGAATGATGACTGTGACACCATTTTCATTTACATCACATTGTTTTGTCTTTTTTATTATTATTATCTTAGAGTGGTACTTACCACTTAAATTTATTACTGCTCGAAGTAAAATAAAAAGAATTTGATTTTACTTCGAGCAGTAATATTTGAACTTAAAAAATTTAAAACAAAGTCATCTAACAACTTAGTCATCGGCAAATGTGCATTTTGATCTTAAGTGTCTATAAATTTGTACCTGCATTTTAGCCTTTTTTTCTTCCTAAATGATTCCTAATTATGCTCCAAATAATGCTTAAAGCTGAGAAAAATCCTTCAATATATCCAGTATTAGCTATACAAGTGTGCAACTATCATAAAAATCTTGCAAAATTATCAGGCAATTTGTAAGACTTAGATTCCTTCATTTCTATAATTTTCCACTAATTTGTAGCTGGTTTTGTGCTTTTTACAATATCATTGAATATGTAGGGAAACAACTAGTATCTTTTATTTTAAATGCACAGTAGTCAGGCATAAACTCGGATAGACTTCATTTAACCATTCCCCCTCTTCTTTTTCTTAACTTTATTCTATTATTCTTTTTAAGTAAACAAGTAAAGTTATAGGATGAGTGAGTTTAAAGGAAAATTTTACGTCGGTATTTATTTTAATTTGATCACATACATTTTTTTGCAACTTGCAAATCCTCGCAACTTGTAAATCCAGTTCATCCTTCTGATTACTTGTTGTTGAATTAACAAATTTAGAAATGTTGTTTGCATTTACACGATTATGAATAAGAAAAAATAATAACAAAGCTTCTGACTGGTTAAACTTATTTGATGCTGCTAATGTAGACGGCCTTGGCTTAGAAACAAATTTATCACGAAGTACCACAGTCGAATCATTCGCTCTTCCTTTTTTCTTTCTTCTGCATTTATCAAAATGGATCTTAACTCTCTCACTCTTATTTAATTATGCATTATTTGCAACAATCACATATTACTCTATTAGATTGATTACTTAATATGGTCACTTAATTCCACTAACTAGCCTTATTTCTTCAACCTGAACAATTCTTTTTCATGTTTAATAGCATATACTCTACTTATATTTAAAATAAAACTAAAATTTCAAAATTATTTGAACTCTATTTCAAAGTAGCTTTATTTAAGAAAAAAATGAAATTTGATTATTAATTAAGCTATTGTATAAGACAATATACTTGTCAAAAATGAAAACTCTGATTAGGTTAGATTTGTACTGTGTTGGGTTTTTATCAACCCTGGTTAGTACTCTTATCAACGATTATAGAAAATTTTTGATTACTGAAAATGCCTGCAACTTTAACTAGCAATGGTGTACTGCATAATTTGGTGCGCAAATGTGACAATTTTTTAGAAATAAAACATTTATTTTATTAGAAATTATTAAATGTTACTAATTGTGACCTAATCTGGAAGAAGGGGCCTTAAATGGGAAAAATTGTTTTGAGATACAGCGTTTTTTAGTCATATAACCCACATAAGGCCCATTTTCTGTTCACTGTAGAATAACATTGCCAGATTTAATAGGTTATGTATTCATGCACCAAATCTCAAGGATAGTAAATCAGTGGCAAAATAAAGTAGACCGGCAAAAGGGACCTTTAGTAAAAAATTGGTATTTAAAATGTTTTTTAGTTTAATAATAACTTTAAATGGTTGATTCTTATAACAAGATAACTATTAATTGTAATTATAAATTAATTATATTTTAAAAATGTAAAATAAATAAAAGTACTAAAATATATATTAACAAAACAAATTAAATTTTGTGAATATAAACTTTTGATTGTTGATGCTCAGTAAAATTACAGGTAGTCATTCCGCTTCTTCTTGGTTATTGAAAATCATAGATGGTATAGTAAATAATTATCATTATTTTAAAACGTTTCAGTCGATGTAAGTATTCATAAAATCATTCAAAATATAATAAAGTTATAAACTAAGTTGTATAGTTAAATTTCTAAAATAATGTGTGTACTGAATTATTATTTTTTATCAAAATGATTGCAGTCACAGTGACGTGCAGTGTAATTTTTACAGAATGCCATACTCGTGCCTATAAGTCTTGTGGTCATTAATCTTTTAAATGACCTACTTTTATCCTATTAATTATAGTAATAATAATTATTGATGATTGATTAAACTGTTGTATAGTTATTGGTGAGGGTAATGGTTCCAGTTGGGGTTAGGGAACTTTGATTTTAGGTCTGACCTAAATTAACTATAATCTAACAAACTTGAGTTTGCAGTAGTAGCCTATAGATTTTAGAAAGTTATTTTATCAAAATAATTTCTTTCACTACTAGTACCTCTGTAACTATCGAAATTAATATTTTCTTTATGATAATTTATCTGCCTTGATAAATTAGTAGAAGAGTTTTGAAATAATTATTATAAATCTGTTGCATCTTTAAGAAAATGGAGGCACGGATATCAAAACTCTTGCACAATACAAATCGCTGTAATAATTTCTATTTTCCGAGTTACAGAAGATGAGCTAATACTTTAATAACTCGGATTCGGATGGATCACCAAGCTCCGATGATGACACGGATGAGTGCAAAAATAATATGCTCAGTGATGACGATAGTGATACTCAAGAACTAAAAGAGACTGTTCTAAAAAAAGAGGCTACTGTACAGCAGGGTGTTTCATATTTTATCAATTTTTGAAATTAAACTCGCAAATCGATTTATAAATTGACCATTTATATGAAAATAAGTTTGTGCAAAAAAAAAAAATATATATATATATATAATTTTATATGTCAAGATATATATATATATATATATATATATATATATATATATATATATATATATATATATATATATTCATATATATATATATATATATATATATATATATATATATATATTTTCTAGGATCCCCGCCAGTTCGATTTTGGCCAAAAATGTTGGGTGTTTTAAACGCCTGGCGGGGACCTTAAGATTTATCCTATAAAATTTTTTATTTTTTTAAATAATATATAATATATTGAATATTAATTACATAAAAGGAGCATGTTGAAAAAATTAAAATACGCCACCCAGTTATAAAATAGGTTTTGTGAAGAAAAAAATTTTTTTAACCAATTTTAGAAGAATCTGTAGAATAATTTCTTGATTTTTTCAAGATGCTTATTTTATGTAATTAATATTCAATCCATTATATATTATTTGAAAAAATAAAAAAAATTTATAGGATAAACCTTAAGGTCCCCGCCAGGTGTTTAAAACACCCAACATTTTTGCCCAAAATCAAACTAGCGGGGACCCTAGAAATTATATATATATATATTTTTTAAACTTATATTTATATAAATAGTCAATTTATAAATCGATTCGCGAGTTTACTTTCAAAAATTGATAAAATATGAAACACCCAATAGTACAGCTATCATCTCCGAGTCTCGATATAATGCAGCGGTTTGTTGAAATAGAAATTGCTCATCCGATTGTTCAAATTCCAGACAAGCCAAATTGTGGACCAACTTGAAGGCAATTGAACCAATTTGAAGGCAAGACCAATATAGCCAGCGATGAAATATCAGCAGAAATTAAGAGGTTTCAATGCAACTGCAAACATGGCTCTGAAAATAAAGCATGTTACAAGTTTTTACATCCCAATAAATCTTACAGCAAATATTATCATGTATAGGGCATGACTACTATAATGAAGAAAGTGTAAACTATCTTAACCAGATGTTACTGGCTAAAATTGATGTAGTTTGTTCTGATTCTAATGAAACTCAAAAGCGAAAAGATATAAATGCATAAAGGCAGCTTGTAAGATGCAAATTTGTTTTCCACGGACAAAAAGTGTTTTAGACATTTTTTTTATTTGTACACAATATTAGTAAAAAAAGGTGGAAAATTTTGATGAAGCGATGGCATGATATAAGTATTGAATTACAAAGTCATGGTAATCGTGCAAAATGTAGAAATTCCAAAAAGTCGACGGCAAATGATGTAAATGATATTCATTGATATTTTTGCTTCAGTACATGCACTTTTTTTAACCCGGACGAGTTCCAGCATTAATAGGCCCTGATTCGGATTTACTACCTAGTAGTCTACAGAAGATATTGGTACATAGATCATTTATTGCAGCTGCTCATATTAATGGAGTGCGAGAAATATCTTACAATTCTTTTAATCGTATTTGGAAAATGTATCGGCCAAATGTACGGGTTCAAAAACCCGGTCCGACCTTTGTTCTGTGTGTATGTCAAATCAACTGAGCAGGGAGCAATATCGCGTTTAAATGACAAAGATCAGTTAAAGGTATTAGAATCATCGTCCAATCATCTGATCCATGCAGAAAATAAAAGGAAGGAATACAAAAGGCAAGTTATAGATTCTAAAAATAACGTTCCACCAAATCTAAAACTTGAAAAACATGAATCAAACTCGTTTAATAGATTCACACATTACTCGTTTGATTACGCACAACAGGTACATATTCCATCAAATTTTGAGCAAGTGGGTGCTTTGTATTTTTTGACACCATACAAAGTTGGTATTTTGGGTATACAGTGTGATTCAATTTTGAAGCAAATGAATTACTTGATACCTAAGTGTGCTGTGACTGGTAAAGGAGCGAATCAGATTTTTAGTTACTTACATCAAATCTGCATCAGAATATAACAATGAGTTTCTTACCGGTTGGGCATACTAAATTCTCACGAGACCCATCTTTTGGGGTATTAAAGGCAAAATTTCGCCATCCAAACATTAACAATCTTGACAAACTCACCAAAGTTGTGGTAGACTCGACAATAGATTCAAAGTTGAATGAAGAAAAACTGTTGTCAGTCAGGGCTGGGAATATTAAAGCTTTGGTTTTCGATTGGCAATCGATTTTTTCGATAAAAGAAGTTTCAGATTATTCTGATTATAAAATGTATCATAAGTTTCACTTTAGCAAAGGATTCCCTGGAAAGGTCATACTCTACCTGTCATCATCTTCTTTAACTTATACTGAACATGATATTTGTTGTCGAATCTCGGACACTATAACATCTGAAATGCCACCAATTGTAAATCCAACTGGACTTTTGTACAAACAGCAGAATTATCAATACAACAGCATCAGACAATTCGTGGACGAAAATTTTTACAATTTACCATGCCCAAAACCTCAGAAAAATTGCGAACTCGAACGATCTTGCTATGAAAAATGACACTAACAGTGGAACGTTAGAAAAATCTTATTCGTTTTCCACCAAAATGTGGATTTTCTAGGGATGTTGGACATAAAAATGGTTAAATAAGGGGAAAGTTTACCTACCTAAAACTTACAGAGTAATACATTAAAGTTAATTTGAGCTTTACATTAAACTTTTAAGACAAAAATAAAAAAATTCAAAAAAAAAATTTTTTTCAATGTTTTGTATTTTTTTTTAATTTTGAAACTAAATATTTTAAAATAAATGTTTTATTTCTATTACCAAATTTTATTTATTTAGTAGGTTTTCTTTGAAAATAAATAAAAAACATTATCAATAATTACATCAGTAATATTATTATTGCAATCTGATTTAAAATATAAACTTTAAAATTTTGCTGTCAAATCAATAGCTTCAATTTTTGCAAGTTAGGAGCAAGCAAAGTTTAGATTTTTTCACTTGTTGGAATATTTTTATGATTAATGTCTTATTATGCAGCCTAGGCATTGTAGAAAAAAGACATACGAAAAAAATCTTAATCTTTATGATAGTTTGATGATTTGCTTGACAATTATTATAGTTTAACTTAAACTTTGTTTTTTGGAAAAATACCGAGTTTTATGTAACGTTATTAAAATAATATTAACTCGGCCAATTATTGAGCGATTTGAATGAAATTTATTTTATTTTAAAGCTCTATCAAATCTGTATTTAAATCTGTTAATAATTAAAAAAACGTGGTTCCCCATTTAAGGTCACTCTTCCAGATTCGGTCACAAATAGATACGCTGTTGTGACGAGAAGTGGGGGTGGGGTGGGGTGGGGTGGGGAGGGGAGGAGGGGGGAGGGGTGATGGTGAAGGGGGTCTAAAACAATCGTGAAAAAATTTCGTAATTTAATTTTTGGACGACTCCTTACAGCATTAAAATGGAAGTGAATTGGGACAAAACTCCAATTTTGTAAATTATTAAACATTTTTATCAAATTATTTTCCCAGTTCATTAACCATAAAAAATTAAATAACTTCACACTTTCCTCTCCTCAAATTATTTTGGTGTACTTTTTTTAAACTTTAGATTTTAAAAATCATTCAAGAATATTTTCTTAGTAAAAAATATGTGTATTGCGTTGATTTATCATATTTTTTAATGCATTTAAGTGTCATCCCATTGATTTTATATAAGTAAATTCTTTGAAGAAAACGTTAAGTTTTTAAAAATAACATTTTAAAAATAAAAACAAAACAACAACAAAAAAATTTAAAAATTACATTTATTTAGAGAAAAATACTATTCATCTCCTCTGAGGAGGTTCTGTACATAAGGATCAAAGTTAGGACTAGCAATTATCTTGGTATTCTTAAAAGCAATCGAGGAGACACAAAATCGCTGCTTATAAGTAGATGCTTTGTTTCCGCATCACATTACTTCTAGATATTTTGCATGTGTGAATAAATCTTCCAATATCACTGTTTTGTGCTTTCTAAGCCATCTCATAAAATCCCTAATGTGATGATTCAGTTGCTCAGCTATTAGAAATCCATGCTCCAGAACTTGGGTTTCATAAATTACCAAGAATAAGTTTACACTCTCAGCTCTAAAGTTTTAAAGTAGTATACTTTAAAACCATCCAAATTTTGGTGGAGTCCACTGCAAACTCCATTAAATATGGTTCCAAGCATTACTATCATGTCCAAGCTAACAACTATTATTTCAGAGAAAGATTCTGCTGCAAGAAATGCTCTTCTTGTTGTATCTCCTGTATTAGTATTTCCAAACACCTGCGCAAGAATATCAACAAGCTTAACACCTCTCTAAACTTTCTCTTGATTTTCTTTTTACGAGCTTTTACAGAAAGCTTATTTTCTGGAGACCGGGATTGGTCTCCAGAAAATAAGCTTTTCTTATTAAAGATCTTTTAGTATCCATTTTATATCCCAAGTGTAAAATGAATTCAAAAAATCGTATCCAACAATTCAATGTAGATAATTCTAAAGCAAGAGCTTGCTTATTGCATACTTTTTTTTTAGTTATGTTTAGCTAGTTTAATTCACTAGGCTTAGCAGAACAAACATTGCTACCTAACATCTAACTTTTTTTGATATTGCAAGTGAAGAGGCCTGCAAAAATGAAGGCTTGAAGGTTTTGGGTTTGACTAAATGAAGGAACTCCCTATTTCTACTTTCAATGGAACAACTACAGTTTGGAACAAGGATTAATAATTTTCAACTTTAGTTGCAAGCAGGACCGTTCCGAAGAGATCTTTTTTTGATCTAATCTAATTTTGATCTAATTTTGGTAAATCCTGTGTTTTATTTTGAGAGCCTTTCTTTGGAATAAAAGAGTTTTCAAATATTTTGACTTTTCTCATATATGGAGTTTTAACTCATATAAAAGAAAACTTAAGAAAATCATTTAATCTATTGATAATATACTTTTATATTTTTAATTAATAAAAAATAAATAGTTTTTCTACCCACACCCTGAGTTTTTATATATATATATATCATGAAACATTCAGATTGAATGTTCTATATTTTATTCGTTGTAGATTTTTTTATCTTCTCATAAAAGCAAATATCATGCTTATTTATTACTATTATAATACGATTTTTTAACTTATATTTCAGTTATAAAGCGAAAAATACAATTGCATTATAAGAAAAGAAAATTACCTGAACAATGTATATAGTATTGTATGGTATATGCTTGTATGTAAGTACCTATATGTCTATGTGAACGCGTGTACGTATGTACCTGTATCTTTTTATGTATGAGTATGTATATGCATGTATATGTGAGTATATGCGGCCTGTACATATTACTAAGTCGGAAAACGAAATAAAGGACAAGAAAGAACTTTTACGACAAATCTGTGTCTAGCCTCTAACGGTCAGTTAATAAATGCATAATTTTGAATATAGTTGATAAATAAAATAATATAATTTTAATTTACTACATCATATACATTAGTAATATTAAAAATATTGAACAATTTGTAATAAAATGTTTATTAGCAATATTAAAAAGCAGACTGTATTATAAATAATAAAAATTTTTAAAATAATTTAATACATATTATACAACAAACAATCAACAATACTGAGCATTTTGGACTGAATCACTGGTGGACAATACTGGCAAGCATTTTTCTAGTGCCTTTTGCAAGATATTGTGGCAAAGGAAAAGTGACATGAGCAACTTAGTTACTTGATCTGACTACTGCATCCCTCAAAATCGGAGTATAATATCAAATAGTGGGTTATATTTTTAATGGGAGATTCCAAGCATTAACTTAAACACTACAAAATACTTACTTCCTAGTCATTTATGTGTCCAGAAGGCGAATCATGCACATAATTAAAATTAAAAGCTCACTAGGATTGCTGATTTTTATAGTCCACTTGGATTAATAAGGACCTTCAAACAAGTTAACGGAAAATATTCTTATTACTAATATTAAAAGATCCTTATTGTTAATATGTTATTCACAAGACGACTTTAAGGACTATTGTTTAACAACAAAGTTATTTAACTACAAGTTAGTTCTTCCTTCTAGCATTGCTGTGCTAAAATTATCTATCCATGATCGAAATGAACCAATGACTTATGCTAATATCAAATTTAATGAAAAAAATCTGACAGAAAAATTGCTTCAAATCAACTTCTAGAGTTTTGAATGTTAAACCAAAGGTATAAACTTGCACAATTTAAGGGTTATTTTATTTTTTGTTTCTCCAGGATCGAGATTACTAACCAGTGGGTCTTCACCTGTAAAATGACAGGATGCGATGAAAAGCTTTTAAGCTTTTCATCGCATATATTATATTATACCGTTATATTATATTTAATAGTTATTAAATATAATATAACGGTAAAATTTTGTTAGAAAATATGGTAACTACCGCTTATTATATTATCTAACAAAATATAATATAACGGTAGAATTTTGTTAAATAATATGGTTACTACCGTTTGTTATACAATTATTTTAGTTACGAAATTTAAAAGTAATTAACTGCTTTACTCACAAAATTTTAAAGTAGCTAAAATGTTTCTTATTACCGTGATAACCTTGTCATAGTGAAGATATGGTTATTTCATTATGACAAGGTTCTAACAGCATTTTGGGAGTATTTTTATTTTTCAATAAAGATTGAAACATTTTTTAGTTACAAACAGTGATGCTTAAGGCAAATGCTAATGTTATCATCAGTAAAAAATATTATCAATTGATACTAATATACTTTCATGGTTGGAACATAACAATTTTTGATATTGATTTACTTAAAACTACTCACGGATTAGTTAGAACTTTGTCAAACCAACGCGACAAAATATCAAACAGAATGTATAAGCAACAAATATTTTGGTGAGGGTGATGATATTTTTATTTCATATCTGAAAATTCTTTTGCATTTTGATTATATCTCAGTTTTTCAAAATTATTTTTATTCATAATAGTTAATATATTTTTTTAGACTTTTAGAATTTTATTTATATGATTGTAAGACATTTTCATATAACCTTCATGAAAATTATAGCATATTTAAAATATAAAAATAATTCATTTTTTGTTAATATTACGTGTTATAAAAATATCTGTACAATGACATCTTTTCTAATGTTAACTTTACAATCCACAGCATATATAAAAAATAATTTTACTTAAAGATTTTTCGTTTTTTAATAACTAATTCCTATTTAGGAGTATAAACTTTATTTCATGCATTTTTTGTAATAATTTTTTTACAATTTAATTTTAATATTATGTTGTTAATGCGAGAGTATAATCTCAAGATATAATGAAAAAATGGCAGGATGAAGTATGTAGACCTAGGATCAATACACTTTTTCCTTATAAACCAAATACAAGTTTAGCACAAAATGTCTGTACCATAAGAAACTACTCGCCGAAAAGTTTCGATATTGATTGGACTATTAAAATTTTATTGTTATTTTCACATCGTTTCCACTTACTATGACTGTACGTTTAAAAACACGCACTAAGGGGTCTTCCATAAATTACATCACACAATTGTCACACAATCGCAACACTTTAGTAGCAAGTTATGTTTGAGTCATCACAAAACCACAACCCCTTCTCCTTGAGTGACGTAATTTATGGACGACCCCTAACTAGCGATTGGGAAATTTTTGGACTAAATTAACGCGTGTGCGGTGCCATGAAGGCTGTCAAAAAAATCTTGCTTAAGCAACTTTGTCTTAAGGGCTGGGTTCTTTTAATTTGGCAAAAATTTGTTGATTTTTAAAGTTTTGCAAAGTTTTACAAGTTTGCTTCTGACTATAAAATTTTTTTAAGTTCTTCTATGTGGCTTTATGTGTGAATAAAGCAGTTTTGTTAACATTAGTTAATGTGCATGAGCTGACAGTACAAATTGCAATAAACGATTACCAGAATCCGGCTTTATTCGACTCTTTTGATCAGTCTGTTATCTGTTCTTCGCAGAATGTCTGCTTTTAGCAGGATTTAGTTTGCTTTTTTTGCGGCGACAGCTGCATGAATGGAGCTGCATTTGTAGTTTTTTGCGATCTTCTGACGTGTCGCCGCTCATTTTTTATAATTGTCTAAAATTAATTTATAACTCATATCGTTGTAATAATTTAAATTTTTTTTTACAGAATTCTTGCGGTTACCGATTAGTAGATAAAGTTAGAGCTAGTGATATTTAAGTTCCCAGAAGAGTTTTTAGTTTTTTAAATTTATTTTGTAATTTATCCAAATTTAATAAAAATAAGTTAACTAAAAAAAAATTTTTGAATAAAAATTTTTTTGATAATATAATTATTTACCTAATTTTAAATTTTAAACCAAAGATTAACCAATTGTCACTAAAGACATCCTCAAAACGAAACTCAGTTCAACAATTAAAGTTTTATTATGTATTTTGTAAAAGCCGAATTTTCTAATTAAACTTCAAACATCGAACTTCAAAAATTCTTAAACTGATAAGATGATTGCGTTAACCGACTTCGATTTGAAAAAAATAATTTATAAACCCTTGTTTTATCAACAACAAAAAAACAGAAATATTTTGATTTGTCAATATTTTCAAAAAAAAAAACAACCAAAAACCTAAAACGAAAATAATTTTAAAAAATGATCTAGAGAAAAAACGCAGGTATGGTAACGTTGTTCTTAAGGATATCCAACAGACGTGCATAAGACGTCGTACATAAAACGCATCAGTCTTATGTACAACGAATGTACCAGCTGCGAACAGCACTCAATAAGAAAACAAATTTCATGAAATAATAAAGAAAAAGGCGGCGGGGTCAGCTTAACAACATAATATTTGTCGGGGTCAAGGTAACAATATAAGTTTTTTGTCTAATAACATTTGTCCAACAACATCTGTCAAAACACTGAGGTATAATAACATCTGTCCAACAATATCTGAAATTTCAATAACGTCTTACAACATCTGTGTAAAAAGTATACAATTACTACAGATGTAGTTACATCTTATCAATTATCTAATTATAACAACATCCGTGCAACTACATCTGGAAATTTTACAGATGTAGTTACATTTTTTAACAATTATGTCAAGAATAACAACATCTGTAGCACTACATCTATAAATTCTACAAATGTAGTTAGATCTTTTTAACAATTATGTTACGAATAAGTACATCTGTAGCACTACATCTATGAATTCTGCAGGTGTAGTTATATCTTTTCAATTATATTAAGTATAACTACAGAAATTTATGAAATTATTAAACTATAATGCATTATTTTAACCAGATATTGTTAAATGTGTATGGTTTTTTTCAGATGTAGTTACATCGGGAAAAAATTATTTAATAATAATGTATTATTTTACCCAGATGTGCTTTCGTATATGGTTTTTATCAGATGTAATTAAATCAATAACAAAATTATCAAATAATAATAAATTATTTTAAACAGATCTAGTTTCATATGTGGCTTTTTTCAGATGTAGTTACATCTAAAAAAAATAACCAATACAAATACATTTTTTAAAACAGATGTAGTTACATATAAGATTTTTTTCAGATGTAATTGCATTTGGAGGAAATACTTCTAGATGTTATTGGGAAAAAAATTACTAGATGTAGTTACATCTTCCAAAAGATTTTGTCAGGGTTCATTGAATTTTCAGATTATATTGGACAGATGTTGTATAAGTAAAGAAAAATACAGATGATCTTGTACAAAAGTGTGTAGATGATCTTGGACTACTCTGCATATGTTGTTGGACAGATGTAGTAATTTTTTACCTTCTGGCGCATTTCTAATCAAATTTTCTTTAGTCATATTAGTATTTATTTCAATCAATTGAGAGGTTTAGAATTTTATGAAAAAATTTTAAATAAGACTTTTCATCAGCGCAAGTGTATTGGATTGATTGCCCATTTATGGTGGAAATAGTTTCCATATAAAAAAATAACCCAATCCCAGTGTTAATTGATTATGTAATTATTTTTTTGTACATCTTGTCTAAAATATGTAGTTAGGTGTGCACGCGAAAGTAGAAGCTCTAAACCACATAGTCAACATTAAAATTTATTATTTAAGACGCAAAATCTGTGATTATGTTTTTGATTTTTATTTCTCTTAAAAAAGTAGCGTTCCATTTGACGCTCAAAAAAAATAATAATATTATTACTATTTATCATATTAATCATCTCAATTTGTTTATATATTAAAAAAAGATCTTTATAAGCTTTTTTAAATAATATACTATTTATACAAATTACAAAATTTTAAAACTTTTTTTTAAAATTTTGTAATTGGTATAAATAGTATATTATTTAAAAAAGCTTATAAACATCTTTTTTTTAATATAAAAACACGTTGAGATTATTAATATGATAAATATTAATAATATTTTTATTTTTTTTTGAGCGTCAAAGGAAACGCTACTTTTTTTGATACAAATTTTAAAATAAAAGAAAAGTCTTAGTTTATTTTTTTGAAAATTAAAGTACGGCAAGCCGTTTCGAATGATATATTATCTAAATATCATAACTGAATCAAATATTTAAACTCTTTGTTATAATTATAAATCAGTCTCAAACATTTCTTTTTTTCTTTTTTTATGGATTTTATAAATTTATAATTATGATTAAATCCCAAAACATTATTGTTGATCATTTCATCATGGACATCATGTAATTTAATTAATAATATTGTAAATTACATTACTTATAGTATTTTTATAATAGTAGTAATTAATAGTCTTATATTAAAATAATTAAATTATTAATAGTATTGTAAAGAAAATAGGGGGCGACTGAATAAGTGCGAATTTCATAACTGCGAATCTGCATAAGTGCGACTGGTATAAGTGCGAACTGGCATAAGTGCGAACTGGCACAAGCGCGAACTGGCACAAGTGCGAATCACTTGCAAAAACTGGCATAAGTGCGAACTAGCGCAAGCGCGAACTTGCATAAGTGCGCCAAAAGAATTTGCAAACATTGGCATAAGTGCGAACTGGCATAAGTGCGAACTGGCATAAGTGCGAACTGGCATAAGTGCGAACTGGCATAAGTGCGAAACAATTGCAAAAACTGGCATAAGTGCGAACTGGCACAAGCGCGAACTGGCACAAGTGCGAATCACTTGCAAAAACTGGCATAAGTGCGAACTAGCGCAAGCGCGAACTTGCATAAGTGCGCCAAAAGAATTTGCAAACATTGGCATAAGTGCGAACTGGCATAAGTGCGAACTGGCATAAGTGCGAACTGGCATAAGTGCGAACTGGCATAAGTGCGAAACAATTGCAAAAACTGGCATAAGTGCGAACTGGCACAAGCGCGAACTGGCATAAGTGCGCCGAAAGAATTTGCAAACATTGGCATAAGTGCGAACTGGCATAAGTGCGAACTGGCATAAGTGCGAACCAATTGCAAAAACTGGCATAAGTGCAAACTGGCACAAGCGCGAATTAGCATAAGTGCGCCGAAAGAATTTTCAAACATTGGCATAAGTGCAAACTAGCATAAGTGGCGAATTGGCAAGTTCGCACTTATGCCAATTCGCACTTATGCCAGTTCGCACTTATGCCAATTCGCACTTATGCCAATGTTTGCAAATTATTTCAGCGCACTTATGCCAGTTCGCGCTTGTGCCAGTTCGCACTTATGCCAGTTTTTACAATTGATTCGCACATATGCCAGTTCGCACTTATGCCAGTTCGCACTTATGCCAATGTTTGCAAATTCTTTCGGCGCACTTATGCCAGTTCGCACTTGTGCCAGTTCGCACTTATGCCAGTCTTTGCAACTGATTCGCACTTATGCAGATTCGCAGTTATGAAATTCGCACTTATTCAGCCTCCTCGAAAATAGTTTACAATACTATTAATATTACACAAGTTGAAAATAAAAAAGTAAACAATTTTTAACCCTGAAAATGTATCTTCAAGAGTGAGTATATTATTCTTATTTACAGCGAATTGGTGAGCGATTACATTTGTTCCTGACCAAAACAATGCCTTAAAAAATAAGTAATAGCACTCATATTTTTTGTAGATGCTTCAAGCATAATAAGAAATAATACAAACAAAAAATACAATAAAAAATACAGTAAGAAAATAATACAAATAAAAAATACAATAAGAAAAAGCCTTTAAATAACTACAGCCAAAAGTTAAATGCTGAAAAGTACGTAAAACTTGTAATTTGTAAAACTAGTAAATTAAAATTACCTTATCTTTTATTACTTGTACATTTTTTTCAATAACATGATTAAAAAGATTGTTGTAACTTTTTGTTTCACATGCATTTTTCTCGGCGATATGGCCTATATGCTGTTTCCACATACCATCGCAATCGATTTTTTCTTTTAACTTCAGTTCGTCACTCTTTACTTTATGTTTTTTTTGAAAATAGTTACAACGTTCAATGAATTTATCTTGAAAAGTTTTATAACCAAGTTTTCGTGTAGGATTTGCGCAAATAAAGGAGAAAGTGGTAAGAAATCCAATTAATACAAACACTTTCATTCTAATATTTATCTGCAAAATATTTTAAAAGTTATAAGTTTAAATATAGAGTGTAAAGACTGCTTACCATAAATATATGGTAAATGTACTATTTACGTCTATCTCCACAAAAACAAATTGTTTATATACACTAACTTCATACATTCGCAAATTTTAAAAAACATCAGTCAATGCTTGTGAGCTTACTACCCAGATTTTAATTTTAGTAGTAATTGATAAATTAGTTCTGGCAGACGAAGACAAGACTAATTAGAATTTTTAATAAATAATCCGCAGAGAGGAAAACCCGGCGGAGCAGACTTATTAGTGGTAAAGGATGAATAGTACCGCTTAGAAAGGAGTATTTTTTCATGTATTAGATTCTTGTTTATTTAGCAGATAAAAAAAATATTAAAACTCTGTTCAAAATAGTCGAAATAGTAATTAAAATGGTTTTGTTTTGCCCTAGGATCCTTGGACCCTAGAACTGATCTAAACATATATCCATCCCCTCAATTATTGTTTTGGTAAGGTCGTTGAAACATCAACAACGGTATTGCTAAATAAAGATTCGTTTAACAATATATTGTCATAAAATGGTAGTGCAAAAATTGAAGTAAAATCTTTTAAAACTTAAAACACCGTTCTGCTTTAACGCAGCCACGAAAATCTAAACACAATACTTCTTTAATGTATCCGGTTGTCACTCAATGGTTTATACGGTGAAACATGATAATCGGCTTACAGGTGACTACTTCAACCTCAGAACGTGTCTGAACTAGAAAAGTTGATTGATTATTTTTGTTACTGAGATATTTTGAAACCTTTATTTTGATCGCATAATTCTGTTGTTCAATCGTGCGTCTGAACAACAAAGTTATTGATGTCAAGATCTGTTTTATTGCAAGTCGTCAAACTATGGTGTAAAATCCAGATTTAAAGTTCAAATTACCAACAACTTGAAGCATGAGAATCAAGCCAAAATTACCGCTGCCAAGGCCAAAAATGTTTTTTGAATCTTAAAAAATACCTTCATAACAGAGAAACAAAAGGTTGGAAAAAGCTTTATACCACCTATGTGCACCCACATCTCGAGTTCACAGTTTTAAAACTTTTAAAAGTTTAAAAAAATATTTGTTGTTGTTGTCGTAATAGGTTAAAACTATTAGCAAAATACAACGAAGTTGCAAATTTTTAATGAATATTAAAAGATATTATTAAAGATATTTAATAATATCTAATTATTAAAAATAAGAATATAAAATTATTGTAAATAATAAAATGAATAAAAAATTTAGTATATCGGCTTTATTTGAGTTCTAATAATGTCGTTTTTGATATTACTTACAACTAAGATCAGAAATAATAATACAAATATACCAAAACTAAAACAATTGAACCATTGAACAATGAAATTTTAATGGAAGTACTAAAAATGATCATCTTATAAGACAAGGTCTTCACTAACATGTAGCTAAAAACTGATTAAATGGGCGCAATAAAAGGTGAGAACGCAATAAAATGTAAGCGCTATAAAACATGAAATGAGAGCACTAAAAAGCGTGCATACACTGACAGACGGGTTCGACTCACGAGTTTAGAAAAGAAAATTAAATTCATCCTGTTCCGCAAATCAAATAAAGTTGATAATATTCCACTTAAACTGCTTTAAAAAATATTTTATTTAACAAAACAGATGTAAAAAGGAATCTACTGTTAACTTTTTAGGAGTAATTCTCGATGAAAACTTGTCATGGAAGTTTTGCATCCAATCCATTGAAAGTAAAATCTCTTATAATATTTCCGTACTTTAAAAAGCAAAACCATTTTTAGATATAGAGCTCTGATGAAAATTTATTTTTCATTTATTCACATCTATCTTTCTTCCTGCAACCTTGCATGGGGAAGTATGAATTACGGAAAACTCAAAAAATTTTGTTGCAAACAAAAGCATGCTCAAGGATTATAGGATTATACAGCTCAAGGATTATACATGCTCAAGGATTATACAGAACTGAGTATTGCGAACCACTATTAAATCGACAAACCTTAAATATTTATAAACTAAACATTTACCAAATATTACTACTCATGTTTAAAATGACACGTGCAATATCTCAACTTATATTTCAATCTTATTTTAGTGAAATATCTCTTAAGTTTTCAATAAAGTTTTCAGAGAATGACTTTATTGTTCCGAGAATTAATTTAAAAATGAGTTCTTACCGAATTCAATATCGAGGACCTTTTTAATGGAAAAATTTCATTATAAAGTTCAATAAAAAACACTACTCAATAGAAAATTTTAAAACGTATTCTAAAAGCATCTTACTTCAATTAGATTTTAATACAATAGACTTTAAATATTTTTTTTAAAAAGGTGATTTTAAAATAGAAAAAACGTATTTAATAGCACTAAATCTATATTGATAAACATGTTTCAAATATATTTGTATGAGTTAACAAAACTTTTTTTTATTTATTATATTTAAATCAATATAATTCATTTTACTATTTGACAAAAGTTTTGTATTTTTTATAACATTCTCTTTCACTTGATATGAACTCTGGTATTGTGGTTTATCCTCCTACAACTAATTGCCACATAGAGGCCACATTACCAGGCCCGTAAAGACAAGTTCAGCTCCCAAAGGAGCGTCATAACCCACTCTACGGACCGAGAGTAAGGTAAGTTTCGGAAGAACGAAGATATGAAAGAGTGAAAGACAGAAGTAGTCGTGTTAGAAAGATAGCATAGAGAAAGCGGACAGGAATCGCATACGATGATAGAAGGTGCAATAGTACTTTATTAAAGACTTTATTATTAGACTTTATTAAAAAAGTAGAATGTTTTATCTTGAATAAATTATGTTTCTTTTTTTTACGTGTAATAAATTTTTCATTTTTTTTATTGCTATTTAAAATTTTGTTCCTGTTCTGGCACTGCATTGATATTGAAGACATGCTGGTACATGTTTGAAATTTTCCAGTCAACTGTATAGATCTATTTTCTATGTGCCCGCCAAATTTCATTAAAATATATTCATGACCACATATGGTATTTTTCGACCCAGTGGAGGTACCATTTCCACCTCTTTTAGTGTTACTGTTACTGCTACACTTTATAAAACTGTTTCTGCTATTGTTACTGTTACTTTTTGTTATAAATTCTGCTGTTTTTTTTACAGTTACCAGTGATTTTCATTCGGTTTTAAAATTTCGTTTCTGTTCCGGAGGTGCTTTAATATTGAAGGCATGTTGGTACATATTTAAAATTTTTCAGGCAACTGTATAGATCTATTTTTTATCTGCCTGCCAAATTTCATCAAAAAAAATTCATGACCACATACCGTATTGTTCCGCGCAGTGGAGGTATGTATTTCCACTTCCGTTACATAGTGTTAGGGGGAGGGGCGGTTTTTGGTAATTATATATATTTATTTTTTTTGATGGCTAACTCTTTTCACCCACCAAAATTAGTTTAAAGGCAAAATTCTGCAAAATAAAATTTAAAATGCTAAAATTAAAATTATGTAACACTATTTTATGATGATTCTGCATAAAAATCATTAAAAATAAAAACAGCATTTTCTCAGCTTTTTCCATACCCATAATTTACCATATAGCCACCTTAAGCTATAAATGATATATAAAAACTATACATATATTAAAATTTTTTTTTGATAGAATAATGGTGATTTTTTAAATTATTTAATTATAATTAATAGCCGACCCAGTTAAATAGTAGTATTATGATAGTTGAATTTGATTTAGTGCATCATGAGACCTCACAAGAAAACAAATCTATTTCATGGTAAAGCTAACACTTATTTAGCTTGTAATTTTCCAATGTCAGCTCATTTTAATATTGGCTGTAGAAATGGACATGTACTGCATATATTTGCAACTAACATTGATTCATATAAAGTAACTGTAGAACAAATTTTCTACGCTTTTCTGTTTCCGCCAAATATAATTTATTTTGTTGAGTAAAAGCTTTTGTGTTTGCCTTTTCCTTACCTAATTTTTGTTTTCGTTTGGTAGTTTTTGTACTTGCCTTTTCGTTTGTGTAAACTTTGTTATTATTTTTACTGTGGTTGCTAATTATTTTTATTGTTGTTACTAATTGAGTGCTTTTATATTTTTTGTGTCTTTTTATCTAATTTATTATAGAATAATCCTTTTTTTTAAATTGATTTACGCTTGCTTTTATTTATTAATATTGCTGTTTATTTTTTTGTTTGTTTGTTTATTTTATTTAGGTGTCACTCCAATGACTAGTTTTTAACTATATGAGTGGCACTAATCTAATTTTGTAAAGTTATAAAATTTGTAATTTTCAATTTTTGGTTAAACATATAGATAAAAAATAAAATAAAAAGGAACTAATCGGTAAGTATTTTAACATCAAAATTTGTATAAGTCAGATTCAGCAACTAGTTAGAACATCAAAAGTCTTTGTAAACCATTTTTCACGAAATTCGAAACCATTTGTTGACATCTGCAACATTATCTTTGCATACCAAATAACAACATCTGCTGTGGTACAAAATCGCAATCAATTGCAACCTCAATTGACTTTGCTATATGTTCTTCATTTTCTTCTCAACAAATCAGTGTTTCATCTGTATCAAATAGTGATCACTTATCTCCTTTATCTCGTCCTACTTTAAAAACCTCTTCTCATGAACCACTATCCAGTTTGAGAGCTGACCAGTTGAGTCCCAGAAAAAAGGTTATGAGAAAGAGATTAATCATTTTGGCAAACGAAATGGCAATTAAGAAGAGAAAGCATAAAGAGGATATTAAAGGTTTAAGAGATAAAGCAAAGGATAGAGCATACAGATTTAAATATCTAAATCAAGTTATTACTCGAAAGAAAAAGATAATTTCTCAACTTAGAAAAAAATTAAAAGAAAAGTTTTTAAATTTACAGTTGAAAAAACTTCAAAATCAAATTTTTTGTTTAAAACAGCAGTTGACATCCACGCAAAGAAAGTTTTCTTATCAAAAAGCAATGTTAAGCCAAGTACTTGCTGAAAAAAATTCTCCAATTATTGTACTGCAAAATGACATTCTGAATTTACAGGAAGAGTTGGAGGAAATTCAGCAAGTAACAAAAAACACCAATAATGAAAAATGCTACTCAGCAGATATTAGGAGACTTATATATGACATGCTTGTGTGCCAAGTTCCTACACAAAGTGTGCCATCTTTGCTCCGTAAAATTGGGGGACATACTGGCTATCGATTTAGTCAAATTCCACATCGTACAACTGTAGAACAAATGATGCGTGAGCTTGGTGTGCTTTCAGATTTACAGGCTGCTAAGATAGTATTTACAACAAAAGATCTGACACTTGGTTTTGATGCAACAACCCAGGAGGGTGTTTATGTAAATGCTTCACCACTTAGACACAATGACCACCTCTTGTAAGTCTTCATTTAAAGCATTAGAGACTTCAAAAGGGAAACTTTTTGGAAGAGACTGCATTGCAGCAAACATGTTGTACAGTTGAACAAACTTCGCTACAAGGATGCAAAAGATACTCTAACTAATCTAAACCATTCTTTTTCTTTAATATATTTAGTTTTCTGAATAAAATTTTGAGTTAAAATGAAATATTATAATTAGTGCATGTTTTTATTTCACATTCTTTTTGCAATTGCCAAAATGAGCTTTTTTATGATATTCATAGATGATCCAAAAGGTTTTGTAACCTTTTTAGACCAACGCGAGTTGCCCAGAGGATTGCTACCACGCTCTAGAGGCAACAGACTTCATATGTTTTTTCACACATGTGGTATTTTGATCCATCATTATGCCATATTGAAGACATTTATGTGTTCATTATGCGGAGGTCTTGTGTTCATGCGTTATGCGGAGGTCATGTGTTCATTATGCGGAGGTCTGCAAAATAGTTTATTTCAAGAATTTACATCTGAAACAGGTATCTTTATTTACATCTGAAACAGGTATTTTTATTTTTTATACCTGTTCAGTTCATTTGATAAAGTGCTACAAGATATTATAGGCTATAGAATTAGTTGCAAATATAGTTACAAATACAAATTACAATTAGTAATGACACTTCCAAGATTAACGGGGAGTAAAGGCTATTATAAACAAAGTTTATTCTTTGTTACTTATTAGCTATTTCACCTTAGGTATCCGTGAGTTGTGTATTTTAGCTTTAATTGGAAAGCTACTTTCTGGTCCTTGGATGACAAAATTTTGTATTGCACCAGGTACGGGGCTTGACTAAATATTTGGCATTCAGGTAATAAAAGATGTTTGGAACACTCTTATTGAGAGCAGCTAGAATCCCTTATCTCTACTTAAACGAAAAACTGATTTCTTTGGTAATGATATTGAAGATGTAGTTTTTGATTCAATAATCAGCTTTTGCCCAGTAACTGATGAAATGAGTAAAGCATTAGCTGACTGCCTTAATGCAGTTATTAGCGTCATTGACAGGCAGTACAAGCTGCAATTTGAAATGAGTTCTAATGATCACCTTAAAGACCAGACTAAGTCAGCTAGGCTTCACAACATTGATTCAGAAAAACTTATGGTTATGTTTAGCGCTGCAAAACACAAAGCTCCAAATGCCACTCTTTGTTTTCTTTCTTCAAAACTTCGTGCTTGCAAAAATAAAACAACTGCTCTGCTATGCAAAAAGCCAAATGATATTCAAAACAAGTTTATATTATATCTCTAATGCCAGAAAAAAAGCGGTTTACAAATATGCCATGTCATAATGACCTGAAGTTAGAATTGATAAAACGGATGGCAGATAAAATTCAGAAAAAAGAAAACAAAGAACGCAGAAATGTAGAAAAAATATTAAAAAATTGCATGCCTGATCAGGTAAAAGAAATGTTCAAACAAGAAAATAATGAGGCCTCAGATATTGAAAAAATTCTTATTGGACCTTCTATTGGAAGAAGTATTTGCCACTTGTGGTTCGATAATGCCACTAACACCCAGGGTGTATCTTACGGCAGTATTGTTGGCATTAAAAAGAAGAAAAGTGATATATATATAGTTTCTTATTGGAAACCAAAAGAGAATGAAGATGATGATGGTGTTGAGTATGATGTGAGCAAATATCAACTTTCTGCATACATAATAAGTGGTGATATGGTGATAACATAATAGAAATGTGTAATAAGGTATGTGTTATTTTAAATAATAGTATGTCTTATAAACTTGCAGTAACAGATATTATTTACAGATAGTAGGTTAATCTTTATTTTTTATAATACATTTTACAGTGCCTAATGTATATCATATTCTCTACCCTCCCCTTTTTTAAGATAATGAAAAGATTTATAATTATTTAAATTGTTTTTATGTATACATATATGTATATACATATATGTATATAGAAATGTAATTTTAGGTAGTCGATTAGTTACTGATATCCAACAACCAGGGTTGACCTGGTTGCAACGAGCTATGGGAAATCAAAGCTCATTTACTATTTGACATAAGCAAATTGCCTGGCTCATGACAATTAATGTTAGTCATAATGATCGCTATACATTGTTTCTACCCAGAATGGATTGAGAGATGTTAGTGTTTAGTTACAATAAATCAGTACACTCTAGGCAAATGGCATATGCCATTACCAGATAGTTACGCTAACACAATATAACTTTCTTTTCATTATAACTTATAATCAAATCTATTATATTTCAGGTTAAAAAGTATTGATGGGTCTATTTCTATCGATTTTTCTGTTTGATAATGGGAAATGTGTTGTGTATCAGGAGTTAAGTGATTTTGAATTTTTTCTTTATGTTAGGAAATCATTCTTATCTTCCCTAATTTGTAATGGGTTTTTCAGTTATTGTGCTAAATATCTAATATAATTTCATTTACCTTTTATTGCAAGGTTTTAACTATGATGGCAGCTTGCTACTGTAGATGTTTATCTTAAAGACCTCAAGATTATATTTATTAATTCAGTAATAACAGTTACATGTTAATTTATTATACATTAGTTAATTGTTAGCCTTAACTTTTTTTTTACTTTTATATATCTGATATATTTTATCTTAACTATCATTACACAACATGATGAAAACCACACGATTGCTTCGATGGATGTTGATCTTTTTCATATCGAGATTAAACCATTCATATTTTTTTAGAGATTGATTATGTTTATAAATGCAATAGTAACAGTTATATATTTAATTATTATCCGCGAAATAAGGCATACTTATTTATTATCCGCGTCATAAGGCATCATAAATAGCTATGGCGATATTAATTTTGGGGTTTACTTTATTTTAGATATCATTGGATGTGGTTTCCTTTGCGTACTAAAGAATCGACTCTTTCTAGCTATGGGTGTCACAGTTTTGTTTGCTTCAAAAACTAGGCTTTCTTCAAAGCCACAGTTCTGTTAAAAACATTACTAAGCAAAAAAGAAAATTAATATAGTCTAAATTTTTTGTTAAAGAAGTGTGTTTTTAAAAAAATTATTCTTATTTTTTGCGCTTTGTTGGAATTTATATATAGATAGATAGATATAAGGACTACGGAAGAGAGAATAAAGGAGAGCCGTGGTGGAAATGCCCCCTCCCCATTGTTTAGATGGATATTTTTTGTAGGTTATTAGTTGAACTATACGGTGTTTTATGATTATTTTTTTGTACTCCGGTGACGCGAAATGAAATAACTCCACGAAAAATTAACTCCAGGTTGAAACATTTTAACTCCCCGGTTAATCTATTTCGAAATAAATTAACCCCGGGAGTTAAATTATTTTTAAATATGGCGAAATGAATTAACCGGGGGCTTAAGTATTTCTAACCCCCATCGTAATAAGTTTTTATACGCGTTTTAAATTATTTAGCTTATAATAAGTTCTACAAAACTGCGAATGTAGTTTATTTTAATGTGTGTTGTGTTGAATAAAATTATTTTGTAACTGTTCATTTTTGACAAGTTTGTATATTGTATAAAAATAAAAAGGAGATCAAAAAATAATAATATTGCACGAACTTCAGGGAGTCTTTCTCTTTTCCTAATAATAATGTTTGAGATTATTGAGTTTATATATCTAAAACTATATATATATATATATATATATATATATATATATATATATATATATATATATATATATATATATATATATATATATATATATATATATATATATAAAAGTATTCAATGTTCTTAATTAAACAGAGCAATAAATTAGTAGAAATTATAGATAGTAGATAAATAGTAGTATTCGATATACGTAAATATCGAATGTATAAATATTTAAAAATGCTTAAGATATATATAGTGCTACTGTTATTATATCCATATCTATACTAATTAACAGATTTAAAAACAAACACATATGGAAAACATCAAGTTGAAATGCTTTTTCCGTAATTCGTATAAGTTGTTCCAAGGGAGTTAAAATATTATGGGGAGTTAATTTGTTTCGCCGACAGGGGTTAATTTATTTCAAGGGGAGTTAATCTATTTCGAATTAGATTAACTGCCCGGATAATTTTTTAAGCTGCGGGAGTTAATTTATTATGGGGGTTAATTTATTTTATGACACCGGCACCCACTGAAATATCACGCCTTTTCCGATGTTGTATATGTATATATATGTATATATCTTTTTTGTATATATATCTTTCATTGAAATTCATTAGTAACGATAAAAATAAAGCGAAAACGCTAAGGCTTTTAATGTATTTAAAGATCCCCTATATGCATTTAAAGATACGCTATAAAAATCCTACCCTTGGTGCATATTTAATAAAATAAATATATATACCCTTAACCATAAATATGTATATATATATATATATATATATATATATATATATATATATATATATATATATATATATATATATATATATATATATATATATAAATATATATATATATATAAATATATATATATATATATATATATATATATATATATATATATATATATATATATATATATATATATATATATATATATATATATATATATATATATATATATATATATGTTGAACGTCGTAATAGCATAAAATAAGTAATTATTTTTAAAAATAACACGATGTTTTTTATTCTTGACATGTTTCGTAAAATTTTATTTACATTTTCAAAAGATTATTTTACAATAATAAAAAACTCTGAAATATATATTAAAAAATAAAAGTCTTTACAGAGAAATATTAACGGACAAAAAATTATTCATAATAAACCAATATATTTATTACAAAATAACTCGGTAAATAACCAATAAAAATAACCAACTGTCAAAAAAAAATATATATATATATAAATAAACTGACAGTAAAATTAAATAGATAAGTTTATAGTATAATGTAAAGCTTGTTTATTAAGTGAGGGACTTTCCCACTTAATGTGGAGGGCTTCTTTTATCTTTAATTTGTGTTTGTTTGGGGCATTATCCAAAATCTCAAAAGAATCACAGTTAGCCAAATTTTTGCCATTAAGAGATAAATTTAAGTGTTTAAATATATGAGATTGTTTATCACTTTTAAGGTGCTCATTTATTCTAGTTGCCAAGTGTCTGGAGGTTTCTCCAATATAACTGGCATTACAGCCAGCGCAAGAAAATTTATAGACAACATGAGATTTAAGCAGTTTAGGAAGTAACTCTTTTAAGCAAAAACAATCTTGTATTTTATTAGTAGTGAAAATTAATTTTATTAGAATATCCTTGCAATATTTATGAACAATTTTTGAAATTTTCCTTTTAGTGTAATTAGAGTACATTCCAATGTATGAAAGTTTAAAGTATCTTATATTTAAGCTATTAACAATGTTAGACACAGATGGGTTCATTTTCTTATCAATATAGGATTTAATTTCATAGTCAATAATTTTTTCTGGAAATTTATTATTTTGTAGAACTAATGATAGATTCTTAATATCTTTATCAAAACCAAACCAAGAATTATTAATTTTAAATGTACGATCAATCAAACACCGAACAAGTCCAAATTTGTAGCAAGAGGGAATAAAACTAAAAAAATTTTGTAAAAGACCTGTATACGTTTTTTTGTGATAAACTGAAGTCGTAAACGAGTTGGATTTTTTAATAAGTACATCTAAAAAAGCAATCTGGTTATCTTGTTCTTTTTCCATAGTAAATTTCAGATTTTTATGTTTATGATATTGAGATGTTTGAAAAATTCTTGAGCTTCATATTCAGAATTAAAAATAGCAATTATGTCATCGACATACCGTTTATAAAAAAATGGTGCTGTAAAAGAGCAGTTATTGACCCATGTTTGTTCATGATAACCGACGAAAATATTAGCTAAGATGGGCGCTAAAGGAGAACCCATAGCAACGCCATCTGTTTGATCGTAATATTTACCGCCAAAAATGTATATTTTCTGTGTTTTTGCTTTAGTTAAGTATTTTTTTATTTTCTCTTTTGTTAAGATTCTTTTTTAAAGTTTTTTTTTTAATAAGTTAAGTTTTTTTAGCGCATTTTTAAATTTTGAAAACGTGTCAAGCACTGTGTTCAAATCGTCGAAACTATGTATTTTTTGCGTAGCCATATAATTGTCACTTCCTAAACTGCTTAAATCTCATGTTGTCTATAAATTTTCTTGCGCTGGCTGTAATGCCAGTTATATTGGAGAAACCTCCAGACACTTGGCAACTAGAATAAATGAGCACCTTAAAAGTGATAAACAATCTCATATATTTAAACACTTAAATTTATCTCTTAATGGCAAAAATTTGGCTAACTGTGATTCTTTTGAGATTTTGGATAATGCCCCAAACAAACACAAATTAAAGATAAAAGAAGCCCTCCACATTAAGTGGGAAAGTCCCTCACTTAATAAACAAGCTTTACATTATACTATAAACTTATCTATTTAATTTTACTGTCAGTTTATTTATATATATATATATATTTTTTTGACAGTTGGTTATTTTTATTGGTTATTTACCGAGTTATTTTGTAATAAATATATTGGTTTATTATGAATAATTTTTTGTCCGTTAATATTTCTCTGTAAAGACTTTTATTTTTTAATATATATTTCAGAGTTTTTTATTATTGTAAAATAATCTTTTGAAAATGTAAATAAAATTTTACGAAACATGTCAAGAATAAAAAACATCGTGTTATTTTTAAAAATAATATATATATATATATATATATATATATATATATATATATATATATATATATATATATATATATATATATAAATATATATATATATATGTATGTATATATATATATATATATATATATATATATATATATATATATATATATATATATATATATATATATATATATCTTTTAAAATCGTATTTTTGTTATACGATATTTATATTTGTTAAATTTGATTAAAACGGCTGCGTATAAACTTTTTGTTTTAAATATATATTCCGATGTAATTATATATTTACACAATATTTCGCTGACCTTTTGCGGTCAGCATTATCAGGTGTAATAAAAAACGTTACAAAATTGTTTCAAAACTACATAAATCAAACCGTCAAAAAAAAAAAAATGGTCAAAAAGGTCAGCGAAATATTGTGTAAATATACAGTTACATCGAAAAATATTTAAGACAAAAAGTTTATACGCAGCCGTTTTAATCAAATTTAACAAATATAAATATCGTATAACAAGAATATGATTTTAAAAGATTTTATTACTGCTCTTTACGTCAAAGAGATTCACAAAAAAACGAAGAAAAAAACAAAAAACACGAAGATACGAAAAGCAAACGAAAAATCTTCTTCAAAAAAGAATAGAAAATTGAATGGTGAAAATAAAATGAATAAAAACTAGAGAACTTTAAGACCATTTATTTTGTTCAAAAAAATTTTAACTGACGCCATTATACCATTTAATAGAAACTATTTTTATTTTACGCCTGTAATGTGTTCTTTTTTGACGGTTTGACTTATGTAGTTTTGTAACAATTTTGTAACGTTATTTATTACACCTGATGATGCTGACCGCATAAGGTCAGCGAAATATTGTGTAAATATATAATTACATCGAAATATATTTAAAACAAAAAGTTTATACGTAGCCGTTTTAATCAAATTTAACAAATATATATATATATATATATATATATATATATATATATATATATATATATATATATATATATATATATATATATATATATATATATATATATATATATATATATATAATTATTGTAAACATTGCAAAAAAAACGCGATATTTTTATATGCATGTTTTATAAAATTTTGTTATAAATTTTACTGTTACGTTTTAATCATTAAAGATATTTTGTTACGTTACGAAACTTTTTTAATTACGCTTTTTAATCGTTTTGCAAATTTCACTAAGCAAAAAAAATTTCAAGCGCAAATTAACAATGATTCTATTACAAAGCTGCCGTTAGCCGAACGAGTTTTATACGTAAGTTGCATTTTTCTTTATCAATGCTTCATAAAAAATTAGGTTACTTAAATGAGCATAACTTTTTTTGAAATGATTCTTTTTTCATAAAGTTTTCACCATTTTATTACAAGTTCAAAGCTCTTTCGAACCATATATAAAACTTAAATAAATAAATGGTTTGAAACTTTTACTCAAGTACCTAAAAAGAGTACTTAATTTACAAAATCCGTAATATTTATGTATATCTTAAAACCAATTTGTATAAAAGTAAAATAAATAACAATTCATTGATAGTAAAAATAAAGTAAAAATATTCAAGAACTCAGATTAGATTTCAACAATAACTTTTAAGATTAGAGGAAGCACCATAACTGAATTTATGAAAAAAAAAGTTAATAAATTCTGATATAAATGTTTTTATATAATTGAATTTTAGTTTAAAGGAAGCATTTAAAATTTTATACATAAACTTTAAAACTTGGTGTAAGTTGATTTTATAAACGTTTAACACGCCAAGTATACGCAGAATAGGCTCGCATGGTACAATTTTATCAGCTACAAATTATATTCTGCACGCATGTTTTTATTTATTGTACAATTTTTTAAATTTTTTATGATTTCTACTTGACCATGCAATATTACAATAAACCAAATAACAATTAATGAAAAAAAAACATAAACTTTTTATAGATTTATTATTTAAAAATGGTTTAGTCCTATATATTGTGGCAATATTTTTCGATATTTTTTTCTCAATGTTTTTTATATGATCACTCCAACGCGAATGTTCATCTAATATTACGCCAAAAAAGTTTACTGAAGTTTCTCTTTCATTGGTAGCGTTATTGATTATTAGATTTGGCAGTTTAATGTTTAATCATTTATATATACTAGGAATAATAAAGGTCATAAATTAGAGCCCTGGGGGACACCACAAGTTACAGCATATGGAATTGTTTGTTTTTGCTCATATTGGTTAAATTTCTATTGATCAAATAACTTTTGAACCCAAGTAAGTTATTATTTTTTACTATAATATTCAATTTTTATATATAATATTCACGTTTTTTTATTAGTATGTTATGGTTTACAATATTAACAGCCTTTGACTGATCAATGAAAACTCCTAATGCAAAGTAGTTAGTGCATAATACGTTTGTTATTTGATTGACTATTTCAACCACTGCATGTTAAGTGGAACACTTTTTTTTGAAACCAAACTGTTTTGAATACAACATATCGTTTTCTGATAAATAATTAAATAGCCTGTGTTTCATTACTCTTTGAAGCAAATTTGAGAAACACGGTCATAATCAACATATTATGTTGATTTATCTTGTTTTAACTGAAAAACAGCCGTTTTTTCAAAACGCCTTAAAGATCAAAAAATTCAAAACTGACTTTTTATGAAATAAGTTAGCATATGTGTTAACAAACTTTATTTGTTACTTGGATGAGTGATTTAAATAGATAGTCTTTGTGTAAAAGTTAATAAAAAGATCGCAAAACATCTGGAGCTTGTTGTAAAGTAAATGACTCAAATATTGTGTGGTCTTATAAAAAATAATAATACAAAAATAGTTACATTTGAAATAAATTAAATGTTATTTTTAATAAAAGTCAAAATATTGATTTTCATAGACTAAAAATTTATATTTTTGGTATATTAAGATAAAGATAAATTTTTTAAAAACGTATATTTATTACGGTTATATATAAATAAATAATTTAATAAAAAATCTCTTGTAAAACTGCAAAATTTAAAATGTATATCAAATAGTGTTTTTCTCGAAAAAGTGGAACACTATAGTGTTCGCACAAAACAGACACGATGTCTGCTGTAATAATAAAAGAAATCGTTAAAAAAAGTAATTAAAACAAACGACGCCAAACAGACTTTAGTTTAGCGAAACAAAAAGAAATCGTTTAGACAAGTAATTAAAACAAACAATTAACAACAAACTTTTAGCGTTTTAGTTTAGGGATCGTCCATAAAAAATGTACGTTTGGAGGGGAAGAGGAGGTCTGCTAGCTGCGCATATGAGATGGGAGGGCAGTGGGTCAATTATAAAAGAAAGGAGACACTAAATTTAAAAAAAAATCGTAACATGTTAGATAAATAGGTTAAAAGCTTAGGTACTTTTAGGAAGGTAGAGGGTACTCAAAAAAGCGTATTGCAAAATGCAGGAAGGGGGGTGGACGAAAAAAAAAGCGTACGTACTTTATGGACGACCCCTTACCAAAAATAAATAGAATCGCTGTTGAATAATTAAAAAAAAAAACACAAACACAAAAAAATTTTTTAAAACAACATCTTAAAAATGGACAAAAAAGTAAAAAATAAAAAATATATAAAAACAACTTTTTAAAAATGGCCAAAAAAGTAAAAAACTATTTGACGGGACCCAAGGATTTTGTGTACGAACACAACCTAAAATATCCATTAAAGTCAATGACTAAACTTGTAGGGCGACTAAGTACATTTTCAGACATTGACTTTAATGGATATTTCAGGTTGTGTACGTACACAAAGTCCTTGGGTCCCGTGAAATAGTTTGTTTTTTACTTTTGGTTCATTTTTAAAATATTGTTTTAAAAAAGTTTATATATATATATATATATATATATATATATATATATATATATATATATATATATATATATTTTTTTTGTTATTGTTGTTTTTTTTAATGTTAATAACTTAGTAAACATTTATCTGATTTCTTAATTTATACTTTATGCTTTTGGAAATATTGGAAAAAATATATATTGTAACACGGTACTCGGTGATAAGACAAAACTAATGCCTTCATCTTGCTCCGGCGATTAATCTTTTTTTTAATTTAAAAAAACTTTGTTTAAAGTTGATTTTTACAACATAGTTTTAACATTAAAAATAATTTTAATCGACACATTCAACTTTATAAACAGTACACTTGCACATACAAGTGTCATAAAAAATTAGAATTTATTCAATAAAAAAAAATGTCATGAAAACTTGTAATTGTTTCAATAAAATAAAATAAAAATAATTATAATAATACATTCCTTGCTAAAGTCAGTATAAAATAAAAATTATTTTTAAAAGCGAATAATTTTGCAAACGCAATTATTGCCATACTAATTCTTGATATATTTTTTGAACACCTCAAGACTTTTTTGGACATGGCTTCGTTATTTAGAGTGTTCCAGAGCGAGGTGGCTCAATATAACGTTCAGTATGTATCATTATATAATGAGCCTATAGGAGGTAGAATAAGTTTTTTTGCTACAACAAAGTTTATACGTAAGATTTTTTATAATTTTTTTTTTTTTTTAGATTATTTACCTCCCCAAGGCCCGAGGGGGGCCACTACAGTCGAGGAGGCTACTCATTTTTTTGTGTTTTTATTTTTTAGTTGTTATTCGTGGTGCAACCCTCTCTCAACTCTTTAACTCCGAAACACGAACCTTGCCGAGCAAGGCCGCTGCGCGGAGAAACTAAGTTGAGCGCGGTACTTCCAGGGACGTGGTGGGAGTCGAACTCCGAACCTCTCGCTTACAAAGCGAGCGCTCTTACCACTACACCACTACCGCATTACCGCAATTAAAAGATTTTTCATAAATTCTGGATTTAGACAATTAATGGATTTAAAGGTTTCCATTAAAAGAAATCTCAAATATCTTAGATCTTTCTAAGAAATTTGATCCTTCTACTATTAAATCCTATTATTATCAAAACTATTATCAAAATGTAATAATTTATCCAGAGACAAAGAAACTCTTTTATAGACTATACTTTGAGCTTTTTTATGAATTCTATTTATTAGTTTGTCATCTTTTTTTGAAAAAAACATCCAAATTAGATGAAAAGCTACACGAAATAAAAGCATTAAACAGCAAAATAGATTTTTCACGGGATAAAAAATTTCTTATGCCTGAAAAATCAAAACATTTACTATTTGCTTTATTGCATAACTGTTTAATGTGTTGCCCAAACTTTAGATCTTTATCAGTTGTCATACCTTATATTGGAGGCAAAATCCTTTATATCACCTATTTTTAGCGGTAGATTTTTTGTGTTTTTTAAGCTCGGTATAACATCAGCCATTTTTAGAAATAACGGGAATTTACATGAATACTATAATTTATGCAATCTGTTAAACTGTCCATAAAAAGAAAAATAAAGGATTTCAACATAAAATTTGGTATATCACCACTAGTCTTTTTCTTACCGCTCATAGACTCTATAATTTTTGTAATATCATCAGGTGTGATTTGACGGAACTGGAAACTATGTGTACACATTCTAAATTTTTCCTTTATGTTTATATACTGGGATGATCAATTATATACTGTTTATATACTGAATAATACTTTTTGATAGCTGCATCAACTGGGTCTATAAAGCAAAATAATAAAAACAGATGTATGAGGTCTGTACTATCAGATAACGTTTATGAAATATTCATTAAAAGTATTAGTCAATAAAGAGTTGTCAGAGATGGTGTTACTATTTTTAACTAAAGTGATACGTTTGTTTTACCTGATTTATCTGAAAGGAAAGGTTTAGTTAACTTCCAGAGAGATGCATATGAAATCGAGATGTTAATTAGCTCAAAGTAATTTTTCTTTAGTTTACAGTTCAAACTTACCTCCCAATTTCTTAGTTTTTTGTACATTAGCGCGTACATTAGAAATATCAGATTTATCATAAGGAATTTTTTACACAATGTAAAGAGGAACTTAATTGCTTTTCGTAAGTCTTTAGTTATAAATAGTTTATTATTACCTCTGAGTATTTTAGATTTAAAAGCGGATCTTGAATTTTGCTGAATATCTCATAAGCATCAGCATCATAACAAGAATTTCAGTTTTTATGGAATTTAAGTATTTGATGTAAATTTTGTCGCTTGAAAATTTTTAAGCGATCTTTATATTAGTTATTTACCTGGTAAGTTAAAAAACTTAGATCTGAGAATTGTGTATGTTGATGATGATCACTCACACTAATGATGATCACTTACATCTGCACAAAAGGTATTCGAATGTTGGAAGCACAACTTTCTGAAGTTGAAAGAATTCCTTTATTATTTTATCCGAAGGTCGCATATTAAAATCTCCAATTAGAATATAATCTATATATAATTGTAAAGTCAAGCACTCCTTTGATTGAAGAAATATTCACAATTCTGATTTGGGAGTTTATAAAGAGCTATCACTAGCCATTTTCGCATTCTTAGTTTAATTTCAAAAGTGATAATATGAATGTCATTGCATTGGGAAAATCCTTTTTGTTAACTATTTGGAAGGAATATTATCATTAATGGACACAAAATGTCTCGGCTATATTGAGAAATATTAAAGCGATAGGGGTTTTTTAACCCGAATATAAAAGCTGATTAGTTGGAAATGAGTTATTTAATTAAGTTTCACCAAATATTTGTAATTTTACGTAGATTGTAACATTTCTTCAACGGCAAAATATAATTTATATATATATATATATATATATATATATATATATATATATATATATATATATATATATATATATATATATATATATATATATATATATATATATATATAAATTTTTATATCCAAATTATTTTTTTGTTAATAGCATAAAAGTAAAATTTTTAATTTTTGACTTTTGTTTTGAATATTAAACTACTAATTTATTTGATAATTAAAAAAAAATTTTTTTGAATTATAAAAACTTTAGCAATAAATAATAAAAAACGGTGTCAAATATTTAACATCTGTTTGTGATTAATATTTTAATTCGTATTTTTTCGTTCACTTAAAAACAAACGTGAAATTTTTCATTACATCCGCCGGCGGGAAGCAAATATTTTCACCTCCTCAAAATGATTTTGGCTCTGAAATTTCTATTGGAGGCGACTATCAATGGCTTTCGTTTTCCAACAGGCATCGGGCTACAAAACACTTTGCTTCCAAAAAAAACTCTGGCTGCGGCCGCCAATAGAAAGGCAGAAGCCACTGGAAGCGGAAAGAAAAAAACATTTTGCCGCTAAAAATTTATTGGGTAGCCTACGCAAACGGGTTCAGCCTGCCTAAACTATAGGTCTTTTGACAAAAGTTACTTTGTCTATCAACTAATATCAACTTTGCCTAAAAGTAAATAATCAAATAGAAAAACAAAATAATAAAGTCTTGTTTACCTCCCTAAAATTAAAATTTGACGTTTTGTATTTCCAACCACAAACACGTACGTTTAAAACTTCCTGGTCACAAAACTATTTGTAAAAGATTTTTAAAAAAATTGAATATTTTTATATTGAAAATATTTATGACGCAAATTAAATGCTATTGGTTAATGCAGAAATAAGATTTATCAGTCTAATAAGTCCATTATTGTCTATATTTGTTTATCTAATATTGTTACTTTAAGTAATAAATAATCTCTTATCAAATAATACTAATACCATAATGCATCCACCTGGAAACGCCGGTTTAAAAATGTATCCGTGTATGTAAAAATAGGCTCAATCCTATGGGTATTTGAAGTTCTATAGCTATTGTATTATTCTTATTATGACAAATCTTACTTTTAAGCCTCATAATTATGCTTTTTTGTTGTTTATTAATTTAGTTTCATTTTTTTTAAATGCATGTATTTTTTTACGCAGTTACCCCTATTAGAATGGCATTATTTTATTTTATTTTTTTTCGTTATTGAGTTGTTTAAACTTTCAATAACCCATGTAGTTTTTACATATCGTGACGTTAGAAGTATAGGGTTCTATCTCCCTTTTGTACTGTAAAGAGAAGTTAACAAAATTTGTTATATCTCTTAAATTTTTAATGATTATAAAATTCATAAAAAACAATACATAAATTATAGTTTAAACAATCTCTCTACCGATATAATCTATAAGAGTATATCATTAACTCTATCGAATAATATAGTTCTGATTAAAAGTCAAAACAAAATTTTCACTTTCATTTGAAACAAGAAAGTAAAGTCTTTTATATAGTATACAAGAACTTTTTTTTTTTTTTAAATGGATTGATGTAAAACTTATTTGAAGGATTAATATATGAAATACATAACTTTGACATAACTATAGCAACCTATGCTTTAAAAGTGATACAAAACTTTTTGAAATTCACATGGTAATTTATGAATTAATGTTTATAGTAATTTATGAATTAATCAATAGAAAATTTTAAAAAATAAATAAAAAAACTTATAACAGCTTTAACATGTTAAAAATAATAAAGCTATAAAAACAAAACTTGAACTCTTGAGGCAATGGAGGCAACAAGTTTTCTTTGGTTTTTTTTACTTTTAGTTGTTAAATGATTTTAAAGTAACATCTTGTTTTAATTCCTAAAAATCTACTATTTTGTAGTTTTAATTGCAAAAAAAAGGTTTGAAAAGTTCCTAATATAGACAAAATTACTCTTTTTTTCATACTAATTAAACCAATTTTAAAATTGATTTTTTAAAAATCGTGAAACATTTAAAAAATAGCATTTGATAAAAGATGAAGATAAAAAAAGATAAAGCTAGTAGGCGGCTCAAGATTCTATATAATTTTAAAAAGACTTAACAAAGTGTTGATAAAGTCCAAACGAAGGCCGATGATTAGTTAAAAATCAATGAAAAACCTTTGATTATTATAATATGTTTTTCTTTTAGATTATTACAGAATAAATATTATTTTAACAATGCACATATACATATAGATAAAAATAAAAGAAACGACAAAATTATATACTGGGTTTAAAACAAAGAATAAAGTTAAAGCTGAAAGGGGCTCAAAGAAGATAAGGATAACATTACCTAATCACAATCATATAGCCTTTGTGTAAGTTTAAATAATATACCGTTATGGTAAAAAATTAAAAAAATAATAATAACAAAGTTAACATTAAAAAAGTTACAACAAAAATAATTTAATTAAAAAAAGAAAAGAAAAATTTTTTCTTATGATCATATTTAAATATTTTCTTTTTTGGTTTAAAACTTAAATGAACTTTATGACTTTACCGTAATCGATACGTTAGGCCAATAATTTTGATAATTTTTACTGAATATAATTTATGTAGGGAGCCAGGATAAGTTTTCATCAAGTTTTCATTCAATCCTTAAAAATTTTTACTTTTTTGCTTTTTAATTATTGTTTCGTAAATAAAGTTTGCGCAACTTAAGGAGTTTTGATGATGCATAACAAAAGTTGTTAATATAAATTAAGAATAGGAGCGGACCAAGGATCACTGTGGAACTCCACATACGACATATAACATTCCGATTGTACATTGTAAACATATTGCTTTCTATCTGTAAGATAACTTTTAATCCACTCCCTAAAAAAAAAAGGAGAAATTTCTACCTTCGACAAAAATTTGTGAAACACTTGTTGAACTCTTTTGAGATTAAGTTTTGACAGGGTTTATCAGTGTTATCGATAATAATTCTCTTGAAGTTGCAATATTTTTATCTTTCCTTAGTTTGCCATTAGTGCTAAAATAATGTACTTAACTCAAACATTCTAATATCTTTAAACTTATTTTCTCCACGTTTTTTTGTTTTAATTTATATGTTAGCTCAATAGTAATACTAAATTTTTGTTTACAATTTTTTTTAAATCAACAACATTTGGTTGACTACCCATGCCCGTATTGTGGGGGGAAGGAGGGGGTGTTGTTAGGTTTAATTGACTCTCCTTTTTTACAAAACTCTCTTTGTCTCACGCAAGTTTTATTATAAAAATCAAGCAAAATTTTTGTTTGAAATTCCAAACTGCCTTTTTTTTTCAAAAACAAACCCTGCCCTTTTAAAAATCATCACAGTACAGGCCTGCTATTAAGAGCAGTTTTTAAATAATTTACTTTTAAGAAGATAGGAAAGTGATCACTAATATCTGTCTGAAATATTCCGGTTTTGAACGTTGTTTCTAGGTAGTTATTAATGAAAATATTGTCAAATCCAGTTGCTGAATTTTTGTAAGACGTTGTATGTCGTTAATAATTAATAAAACATAAAATTTAAAGTCGAAGAAAAGATTTTGTTTTTTTGGATAAGTGCAGCCGTGGCGCAGTGGTTAGAGCGCTTGCTTTATATGAGATCCAGGTTCGAAACGAGCTCTGGACAAGTTTTCGCGTCACGGTAAGGAAGGAGGGGTGAACTTCCCGGTTAAATGCACTTCCGCGGTGCTCTGTGACAAGACCGTTAGGACTTCTTGGGGCACCTAAAAATAAAAAAAAAACTAGGTTTATGTCCCCAATGAAATATATTTGCTTTTATTTTCTTTATTAATCTTTTTAATAGTTTTATTAATCAAATTTTTAAATGGTTTCATTATACGATTTAGCGGACGACAGACCCTACAAATATATTTTTAGATTTATTGCTAATAATTTCAATGCAAATACATTCAAAGTAAGTCTTTGAGTAACATCGTAATTTTGTTTGTTTTATAAATATATTTATCGAAGGCATAAACCCCCAATCCTCCACCTATTTTTCCCGTGGCTCTTGGTTGACTAACTAATTTATAAAATGGCCAACTATAGTTAGAATTCAATTAACAGAAGTTTTAGTATTAAGCCATGTCACCGGATGAGCTACGACATCAAACGCGTCATTTATAATGCCTAAAAAGTCTTATAACTTTTCAATATTTATCTGCATACTTCTGATGTTTACGCAAAATAAAAAAATGAACTTTGATCTTTAGTTACTTTGAAGTTAAAAGGATTAAAATTTGGATTAAAATATGGATAAAGGATTAAAAAATCTTTTAACTTATCAATATATTGCTGAATGCTTCTAATATTTACATTTATTGCAAAAAATGAATTATGATCTTTTGTCACTTTGAAGTCATTTGCACACCATGTGTTAATTAAGTTCATTTGAGTTTTTTGAAAATTATTTAAGTTTCCATTAGATAAGTTATTACTAATATCATTCCGAAAAGGGTCAAAGTTTAAATTTTCAAAATTTTCATTGATTAAAGTATTCATTCCCATTTTTGAAAATAAACAAATAAGATTATAAAAAGAATTTCAATATTTTAACTCTGAAAAATTAAATATAAGTACAAATCAAACCGCTCCAGACTTTAATTTTTTAGCATCGTCGGAACTTATTATGGCATTATTAACACCATTACAAAAAAAAATTGATTAAATTAGCTAAATTAAAAAAAAGAAAAAACAACTATTTAATTAAAGGCTGTTTGATATTCTTAGATTACCTTAAAAAATAAACCAACAAACAAAACAACTGCAATCTAGAAGCCAAAAGCAAACTCACTATTCTTTTTATTTTACGGAAAAATCCTGAAAGAATTTTTTTAGTAATTAAAGAAAAATATGACGTCAATTGGGTTATCACATAATATTATTTTGTATATAAGTAACTGAAATTATTTTTAATACAACATAGCACATCTTCAAAAAGTCTTAACATTAACTGTCAATATTACTGAGCACTGCAAACAGAGGCAATTCTCGGATCAAAATTTCTTTTTTTTTCGGAATTCTTTTTGTTTCTATGAATGAAAACTCTAATTTGTCATGTTATCTCAGTATTACTTTGAATATCACAGATTTAAAAAAATAATCTTAAAAAAAATTATTATTTTGCTGCATTATAACTAATGATTGACATAATTTGCGATGTGCTGTCTAATATTTATTTGAGTTATGATGCTTTAATCAAGTTTCGATTGATTTCTCGTTCCCTGAAATCCCCGTTTCAATTTTATATGTTTCGATTGGGTTAACATGGTACCTAATCATTTTGGGTAGCAACAATCTATTTTTACATTATTGTTATTTTAACAGTTTTTTATTTTCGCTTTGGACACTATATTGGACGGGTGTATTAAAATGAGATACACACTTCTTATGATGATAATATTAATATTGGGTTGCTATGGATATATTACTTTGTATAGCGTAGCAAGAACATTTTTGGTAGTAACGTCTAATAAAATCATACCCAAGCTTTAAATCTCACTTTTAAAGTGCTGATCTTTTTCAAGCACAGATCGAGAACAGAATTATATAACAAAAAAATAGATTTGAGCATGCAAAGCCATTAATGAGGGAAATGAAAATATTGAATGTATATGAGATAAACAGATTTTAAAACATGATCTTCATGTATAATCATTTTAAAAATCGTGCACTAAATAACTTTGAAACAAAATTTAAAATAAATTAAAACAGTACCTATTCTCTATGATCTAATGAGAGCCTCATATATCCACTGCCTCGTAAAATAACTAAATGTAAAGAATACAGCATAAAATATCGAATACCTAAAATATGGAACAGCTTTAAAAATAACTATGTCAATATGGTAAAATCAGTAAATTCATTTAAGTTTCATATAAAAAAAGAAATTTTGAAATCAAATTAAAGCTTTGAATTTTGATGAACAAACCTTTTTTGATAAACCTTTTTGTTAAACTTAATTTCTTACATTATGTTTTATTTTTAGTGTAACTTATTTTATATTTATAGGAGTTTATTCTATTTTATTGTCTTTTACTCTAAATATATAATGGAGATGCTTATTTTTTCATATTTTAACGGAGTTTTAGTTTAATTTTATAACAATGTTGTCTTACTTTACACTTGTTAAAAGCCCTAATAGGGGTTCAATGAAAAAAATGTGATGACTTTGGTCATCCATATCTTCTTAGAGTCCCTGTCTGTTTATATTAGTTGTTATTTTATTATTATTTTACGAAAACGTTTCTTTGTGTTTGTTTTTTTTTTAATTGTATAAACAGCGAAATATATGTTACGTTACATTTTATTTACCCGATTTAACAGTAAAAATACTCGTTATATTTTAGTTAAAGCATACAAAAATATACTTAAAAACCTTTATTTTTTTAACTTATTACTTTATTTTGTATTTATATTTTATTTTATAACCAGTTGATACTTTTCAAAACGGTGAGACGCCCATCAATTATTGCGTTCATTAACTTAACTAATTTTGCTGCAATCAATTAAACTATTAAATTATTAAACGCCAATTAAAGTCACAAACTTTTAACAAAGTATTTTCAGTTTCAGTTTTTTTTTCAAAATTTTTCAAGAGTTGCGAACTTTTTTTTCGTTTTTAGATGCGTAAACATCGATAAAAAAAAAAAAAAAATTAAAAAAAAAAAAAATTAAAAGTGTTTGGAATACAATATTTATCTAATCTAATAGTACATCTTTACCAAAAAAAAAATTATAATATTAGTCTTTCTGCGTAAAAAAAAGATGCTTATATCTCTATATTAGTTCTATAATCCACAATTCAAAAACCTTTTTAATTTGATTAAATAGGACGACACCGTAAAATTTTCATAACAAACTCTTATCTTTAACTTTCTATACTTTAATCAAAAACATTTACGATTTTTTATTCAAAAACCTCAACGGATTTTAAAAACCTATGAGTATTTCTCAATAAATTGATCATTTAACATTCCTAACGTACAATTTTGATCAAAGATTGTATATTTTTATTGTGAAAAGTTTCAACAGTTGTATATTTTTATTTTTTTTATTTCAAATTTTTTTGTATGGTCATATAAACAAATTCAAAAAAACATGAAACTACAGTTCAGTAAGCTACAGTACATAAATTGGAGAAATTAAAAGCAAATAAAGAACAATGGTGTATGCAAGGAGCAATGGTGTGTGCGAAATTACAATCATGGTCTCCTCAACTTTTTCCTCCCCATTCGCAACCCCCAAATACTCTATACTTCAGTTTAAGTAGTTATTTATTACATTTACTGGTTAGTTTTTGGCAAATTTTTTATTAAGTAATATTATATTTATTAAGTAAACTACATATAAAAAAAAAATTGTGTTGATCGACACAGTTTTTTTTATATAGCTTACTTATATGTTCACATTTATTGCTATTACTTTGCTCAAGAAATACATATATATAAATATATATTATATATATATATATATATATATATATATATATATATATATATATATATATATATATATATATATATATATATATATATATATGTATATATATATACATATGTATATATATATATATATACATATATATATATATATATATATATCTGTTCACTTTGTTGAACCTCTTCATAATTATGTTCCAGATGACAGTTATGACGGCCGTTTCCAGTTGATCAATTTTCAAAGAAGTTTACTAGCTTCCATTAAAGTGTTTGGCTTATGCGTTTTGTCATTATTCAGCTCTTTTTATAAAGTCATATAAAAAAATAATTTTATATATAGTCTTATATATAACATGAGCGTTTAAACTTAAAGTTTAAACGCATATTTTATATAAACATATCTGCGCGTTAAAACCATTAACTCTGTGAGAGACTTTTATTTTTTTTTTAAGCATCTTTATTTTTCTAAAGGTTACAAGCAACCACCATTATAGTTAGAAAATACCAGAAAAGAAAAGATGAAGTTTATAAGCAAGGTAACGATTTATCGACAACTAAATTAATTGCAAATTAAATGAACCAAGAAAACAAGATAAAGGGAATGAATACCAAAAAACTGATGTTCGATGCTGTAGCAGAAGTGAGATCCTTTTCAAGCTCAAATGCTCCCTCCAAGCAATCAGCGAGTGTTGGCTTCTTATGAAGACAAGAATAATTGGTAGAATCATAACACATTTGATGAGATAATTTCTAGGAGGTCGTTAATGTAAATTAATAAAAGTATAGATCTGAGGATTGAATCTCAAGGAACCCTTGAATTTACCGGAAATGAAGTAGAACGCTGTCAGTCGAAGACAACTTTTATACTACGATCGGAAAGGAAGGATTCAATTATCTTAAAGATGTACCCTTATATACCCTAAGATAAGAGCTTATTGAGAAAACCAGCATGCCATATTTTATCAAAGGCTTTTGAAAAGTTGAGAGCAATAGCCTTAACCTCTTCGCATCTATCTAATGCACGATAAAACCTATTGGTTATTACCGTTAACAAATCAGCAGTAGAACAATAAGATTGAAATCCATATTGAAATCTATATTGATAAGTAATTAGATTCAAGATAAGAGACTAAGTGTTTTTTAGTTAAAGGCTCATAAACCTTGCTTATGATAGTAAGAAAACTAATGGAACGGCGGTTAGACAAGTCAAATTGCTCTCCAGATTTTTTGAAAATAGGGATAACAGATACCGCTTTCCAGCAGAAAATCATGAACGATAGATTTAGACGATAATTTTTTTTGTTTTATAGTTTTTAGTTCTTTTTACTCGATTTTTAGATTTGTTAAAGAACTTGACTTAAAGCTCAGATAATTCTCAGTACACTATTTAATTATCCAAGCAATTGCCTTTAAAATATTAGCAAACCCTATTACTATTAATAAACACTTGACCGTAACAAAGGGCTCCAAATGCGGCCTCAATATTCTTTAAATTTGGGATGTTAATGAACCTTGAAACAGTTTCATCTTTAATAAACTTTAAAATATACATGTTTTTTTGTTTAATATAATGTGTATTAGCTATAAACATTTACACATCATTGTTAAAAAAAAAAAAAAAAAAAAAAAAATTGTTAAAAAAAACACAATATAAATAAAAATTGTGTTTTGTAAAGTCAGTCTTTTATAATACTACTGTATTAAATTTTAACATAGTTAAGGTATGACCATTAGTTATTTCATAAAGATTTTAGAAGTCTAAAAATTTTTGACAATTGTTGACAGGGGGAAAGAGGGAAGTCAAGAAAAATTGACGCCAACAATGTTACTTTATAAAATAAATTAAATTATTAAAAAAAAAGGATGTTTTTTTTCATTTAATTTCTTAATGAGGATAGGGAGAGGGGAGAGAAGGAAGAGTAGTCAAATTTTGACGTAATTTAATAGGAAAGAGAGGAAGCAGGCTCTGGAATTTTGACAAATTGTTAACAAGGAGGAAGAAAATGTCGACAATATTAATGGACAGCCACAAGGTAAATTTTTAAGATTTAAATTTTTTAGTGTGTGAGAGGAATTTTCGATCTTGTTGTATTGTTATTCATATTACTATGTTGTTCATATGCTCCAACACTGTCCAATTCTGCAAGTTAAATTTTATCGCTTCCATCAACAAGAGTGGCAGTTAAAAAATTATTTAGTAGCCAATATTTAATCCATAATTAAAAGCAAAATAGATTTTGATTTTAATTAGAGGTCCGAGTTTAGACAAAAGCTGGGTGTGCCATGGTACAGGAGTCCCCACAAAACTAGGTGCCCCAAAAACTAAAAAATAAAAAAATTGATTTGTGTTTTATAATGCACCTGGGCGCAGCAATACCGCAAAATTTATTTAAGTTTACTCTATGAATAACTTGGCATGTCAACTGCATCAGCTGTCATGCACAACACTTGAACGAGACCTAGGTGTTGTTATGACTAACAATCTGCAGGTTAAAAAACAAGTCTTCGCGGCTGCATCAGGTGGCAACAAAATGCTTGGCAAGCTCAAGAAAGCTTTTCAAGGTCAAAGTTCAGCCTTATGGTGCACACTGTATACTTCTGCACACTGTATACTTCAATGTATACGTTTGCCTGCATATAGAATTTGCTGTACAAGCCACAATTTTTAGCTTAAAACATAGCCAAACTCGAACAAGTTCAAAACCGAGCCGCGAAACATACTGCCAAACTTCAAAAACTTGCCTTATATTCAGAGACTATCAAGAATTAACTTGACATAGCTAACCGAACAACAAAAAAGAGAAGATCTTACTGAGCAATACAAAATTATCAGCAAAATCGACAGAGTTAACTTCTCAGTCTCTCAGCTTTAACCAAACACCGAGTCTTTAAAATACAACCTCCAAGCGCACGGACAAACAAAATAACTGAGAGCACAACTTGTACGAAACTGTGCAGAAAGAAGCAACTTTCTCACTAACCGTGTTGTCAAACACGAATGGAATGCATCTACCCTGAATGCGGTGTACTCAAAGAAACTGAACAATTTTAAATATGAACTTTCTTTGCTTTTGGCGTCTTAACTTTATCTGAAATCTAAACACAATATTTGCATTAGAGAGTGGCCTGGTATGCCGCTCTTTATCAATAAATTGTAAATTTTGTTAATCATAAATAAACCAAACAAACAATATTGACGACTTGATCATTGTAGACACTATAATCAAGAAAAAAATCTTATGCGAACAAAAAAAACTAATAACAGATCAACTTACCTAGGTTATTTCAAAAAGAAATTCTTGAAATTTTGATTTCAAAAAAAAATTCTAGAGTTTACACCCCAGGACCCTCGTGGGAGAATGGTCTTCCGCATCAACATGGCATAGGCCCTCCCCAACCCCCTCCCCCCCACCCCCTTCCCCCCCCCCCACCCCCCCACCCCACACACACACACACACACCGGTGTAAGTTTAACCTTTGATTATCAAATGAAAAAGTATTAAAACTAGTTTTTATTTCCCATAATTTAGATCTCGAATAATCTATGACTTGAAGTCAAAGAAAAGAATTTATTCTGGACAGTGTTACTCTGGGCAGTGTTACCTTTTTACACTAGAAAAATTGTTAGTTCAATGAATATCTGAATATTTCTATTCAAATGTTTAACACATTTTTATTATAGATATTTTAAGACAGATTAATATTTATAAACATGTGGTGCCTATAGAGGCAGCACGTTTTTTTAAAACATTTAAACGTCTTTTTAAAAATTTTTATGTATTTTATTTATTTAAAACTTTTTTGTAAAAACGATGATAATAAAACTGCTCTTGATCGAGAAAAACAGCTACCATTACACCACTCTCGTCCCATCTTCAAACCAGTCGTAAACCGTTTCCGAAAGTTTCAGTTTGAATGGTTAATTGGGATTGTTCTTTAAGTTTTTTTAAACTAGTTTTTATTTATTTTACGTTTGTATTTTTCAATAAAAATGTGTAAAGTATTCATATGTATTACGGTTATTGTAAATATGTTCGAATAGGTTATAATGTAAAATAATGTCTTCTACTTGCACGCTAGTGTTTTTATTTATATACTTTTAAACATAAAGCAGGGAACCTTACCTCCACAATCTCATATCATCTTCCCCAATTTCTGACAGCTTATAATATTCTGAAATCACCAGCTAACAAAAAAAACTCTTCATCCAGGAAAGAAACTGGAGAAGTTTCAATGGTGTTGCATTTAGAAACGATTTTTACAAAATTAGTTTAGACAGAGAATCAAAAATATACCCTGAAAATTGTACTCGGTCTCTTGAGAATACTATTTCCAACATTAATCTACTACTTGATATCCACGCCTTTTAAAAAGCCTAATAAACAAAATATTAAATTCAAGACTAAACCATGGATATCAGATGAACTCTAGCACTCAATACAACACAAAAACAATCTCTTTAAAATATATATTAGGTCTAAAAATCAAACAAATAAAACCATATTCCATAATGAGTATAAAGTACTTTGTAACAACCTCTAATCTAAACTCAAAGAAAGCAAAAAAAAAAAAAAATTGCTATGATATTTATTTTACTGAAAACATACAAAATATAAAAGCAACCTGGAAAGGTATCAAAAACATAATTAATATTAAAAGTAACTCTCAAACTACTCCTAATGTAATCATATATAACAATAAAACAAAAACATATCCCTTTGATATTTGTACTTCATTCAACAACTACTTTACTAACATTGGTAAGGACGTCCACGCAGCAATTCCTTCATCTATGAAGCATTTCACATATTACTTTTCTATATTATTTATCTTTTTCAAAAATATCTCTTTATAAAACCTACTGAAAATCTTTAGACGCAAATAAAGCTTCTGGACCAAACGGTCTGCCAGTTAAAATTCTAAAACTGTTAAAAACGGAACTTTCAAGAATTCTTTCTAACATTTTTAATATCTCGTCCTTAAGTGGTATTTTCCCAGAAAACTTAAAAACTGCCAGAGTAATACCTTTTTTCAAGCTGATTCAAAACTAATAATGTCAAACTATAGGCCAATTTCATTCCTCTCCGATATTGATAAAATTCTTAAAAGAATAATGTTTAACCGCTTAAACAATTTCTTCAATTAAAATAAACTGTTTTTTTGAATTACAATTTGATTTCCGAATAAACTATTCTACATCACTTGCTTTACTAAGTCTAACAGAAAAAGTTAAGGACTCTCTGGATAAAGGAATGTTTGAATGTGGCATTTTTATTGACCTTCAAAAGTCGTTTGACACTGTAGATGTTGACATTCTACTTTATAAGCTATGCTACTATGGTATTAGAGGAGTTTCGAACTACTGGTTCAAATCTTTCTTTGCAGATGATACAAATCTTCTCTATTTTAATAAGTCTATAAAAAAACTGATTTAATATTATTTAAAAGTCGTCACAAAAAATTAGATCAGCAGCTCAAAATTAAGTAAAATGGGAAAAAAACTTTAGTGAAAAAAATTTTTAAACTACATGGGTATAAAGCTAGACGAAAACTTAGCCTAGACTTACCATTATAACAATTTATCTAATAAGTTAAATAGATTCCTTGTCATTCTGTCAAAGCTAAGACATTTTATACAACAAAAAACTATTTACTACGCTTTTTTTCTCTCTCGTCTCACACATTGCCTTCTATCAAGGAGTCAAAACATAAGTATTGTAAGTTGCCTATTTATCATGCAGAAAAAAGCAATCAGAATAATTGAATTTCTACCAAAAAATTCACATACATTCACATCTTTTAACGGATTACAAATTTTAAAAGTGCATGATATAATCAAAGTTGAAAACTGTTTATCTATTCACTACTGCTTGAAAAAAAAGCTACCTCCTATATTTAATAAGTGGTTTATTCTACGCAGTGCAAATAGCTGTCAACGTACAAGAAATTCTTGTAGAGGTGCACTGATTGTGCAAACATATAATAAAAAATCCTGCGGTAAACTTTCCTTTAAATACTCTGCATTAATGGACTGGAATCATATTCAAAATAAATTAAAATCAATCCTTTTTGACAACATTAAAAAATATGCTCTAATAACCAAATTAAATACTACTTGCTACATCAAGACAAATAGAAACAACAGTTGTATCACTGGCGATAAAGGATATATCATCATAGAAAATGTAAAAGATATAAATATGAATGTTGACTAACAGCAACCTTCTGTAAGTGTATTATTTACTTTATTTGCATTTTTTTTGTTTCGTATTTTGTATGATCGCTCTCCTCGATTTAGCTTAACTATATGAGAGTGAAGAATATAGAATGTTGGCTGTGCATATATTTTTGTGATTTATAACATTCTTATGTAAAACTTCTATATTTCTGGTAAATATATTGTATTTTGTTGTTGTTGTTGGTGCTGTTGTTGTCTAAATTGTAAATGTTTCTAAACAGTGAAATAAACAAACAAGCAAAAAATGGAATATATTTATTCGATTGAATAAATATATATTCTATACTATAACAATCTACTGGTCGTTTAAGTTTGTAGGACTGGAATGGAACATCAAGACATACACAATCTAGTTAGAAGATTGATAATGTCTACTTCATGTATCTTATAGACTTGAAATCCATACTTGGAAAATAACTCAAAAAAAAAAGAGGAAACATTTTATTAAAAAAAGAATGACGCATTTGAATTTAAGGTAAACATGTCAAAATCCTAACAAGCCGCACAGCAGGCAATGTCAATCGCAGGGCGCTTTCTTATCTAACATTGTTAAGTGGAGTTCTCGGTATAAATAAAAATTTGATAATAAGATTTAGTTACTACAGCCAATTGCAGTAACTCTGTTGATCCTACTAAGTTTGCAAGCTATTACAAAACTTACAAAACCTTTTTAGATTTTTATTTCCGCATTAGGTGAACCAACTTCAAAGTGTAGAAACAAGTTGTACGACAGAGATCATGAAAATCAGCTGAAAACAAAATTATGCTAGAAAATAGAATCCAACTCGTTTATTGTATTTAGGCAAGCAATATGCACTTTTAAACTAATTAGTTTTTTATCTTCATGAAGTATTAACCAAAATCTACCAGAAGTTGTGAAAACTATGGTTACTTATAAAGAAATAATAATGATAATACGACATCTAGAGCAAGGATTGACATGAACATTGTAATTCAAAAATTAAAACAATGTCATGAAATTATCAATTGTAATGTCCGCATAGAAAATTTAGCAAAAAGAACGAGCTGGAAACAGATGATAAAAGTAATGATTAAGACCAAAAATTATTAACAAAATCCCTTATAGGTACTTAAATATATTTTAATTTTTTTAAACTTGTTTAATTTCGCGCGCAACACAAGGTTCGGGTGTTGATTGGATCACACTAAGCCGTAACAGCCCAAGATAAGTGAGGAAAAATTATTTATTTAGTTCAAGTGTTATTACAAAGTTATCAAAAGTTTGACAGATGTCCAGTGAAAAAACAAACATTATGCAAAAGGAGGGAGGAGGGGTGGGGGAATGAAAGAAAATTAGATATACTCTTATTTTACCTTATACTGTTTGAATGTGGCTATGTGTTGTATGTGCTAAGTTCGATATTTTTTAGTCTTGGCATTGTGAACATTGACAACCGGAATATGTTGTTTGTTATATTGTAAAATTAGTATTTTGCCTAGCCCATTATGCTTGAGTATCGTCAGTATTTAAGTTGTTTTATGTGTTGGTACAGGGTAGATTATCACCCTGCGGAATAGAAAAGTACAAATAAAAAGATAAATGATTTACTTTTGACACGCTTTGAACCCGCAGATTATTGGAGTAAAAGCATTACTTTATCTTGCTGGGCTGTTGTCACTTAGTTAAGCAGGAGACCAATGAGTTGTTGCCTAAATACGTATATCAGAGGACAGGCTTAGAATTAGGAAGCTCAGGTATTAGGAAATAATAGGCAGAGGGAAGCAAGATAAGAACCACATCATTTAAAGTATAACATATGGGTAATTTGAGAAAATGTTGAGTAGAGTCATGGTATCTTTGATTATAATGTATATTTTTGATAGGTGGTCAATGAAATTTTTGAATACATTATTGTTTTTTTTTACGGGTTATATGTGAGTAATTCATACCTGTTTTTTCACGTAGTCATTTATGTTGAAGAGGCAGGTTCCACCACCATTGACCGATTTCCTAGTGCTTAGATTTGTTTCTTTTCTTTGCGTCTCATACTCAGCGCACTTAATACAAATTATCATACTTTTTCTCTCGCTTATTCTCTGTGATTACAAGCATAAAAATTTTCCAATACGTCACATTGTTTGGTTACTTAAATCATATAAAAGGTGGTTGAAGAAGATCACTAAAAGGCGATCAAAGTTCACTTTCAAATTATACGCAATTATGCGCGAGTTATTTATGCGAAAACGTATTGATTTGACAAAAAAAAATCACGTTTCAAAACAAATCTATAAAACATAAGAAAACTTAATGCTAAAGTCTATTTATTGCACTAGAAGCAATTTAACATATAAATAGCGCCTGTATAAATTAACCCCTAAATAAATTAACTCCCATAATAGATTAATTCCGGTTGCGTAAAAAATTAATCGAGGAATTAATTTATTTTAAATTAGGTCAACTTCCTTTAAAACAAGCTGAACAAACTCCCCTCTAATTATTACTTTTGCAGATTACAAAAATAGTATTCCAACTTCAGTTTTAGCATAGGCGTCACTGGAGTTTGTGTCACCCATCTACACTTTTACTAATTCGAGTGTTCCTGTAATATATATAATACTAAGTGGATATAAAACGTCTTTAAAGTGCCTAGAACAGGTTTTAAAACGCAGTAATACGCTTTTTAGTCTTGTGCCCACTGGGTATGTATTCTTTTATAAAATGTTTGTAAAATTAGTCAGAAAGTAATGAGGAGATAAAAAAAAATTTATACAACTTAACATCAAAGCTTCATACAAAATGTAAGTTAAGAACAATATGATAAAGTTCAGTTTATGTTACTTAACTTAATTTTACATTAAACTTTATTTTCTTTATAAGTTTCTCTTTCTGGTCTTTAAACCTACAAACTTGTCAACCACATCGTCAAAACTAACACTTCTACTAAATACTATGTTTTTTTACCAAATCAAAATGGTAGTAGAGCCAGATATTAAAGACTTGACTGTTCTATGGTTGATTGCAAATAGTTCTTCATAGTTTCAGTCTTGAAAACTCCTCTCGTTAGAAGCTACAGACACACAGATTGTAATAAATTGTAAGTTGGAAGCTAAGTAAAAGTATTGGAAGAGACTCAAGAAAGTTCCATTCAGCTATGAACCTCAAAACATAAAATACAGAGCAATCACTGACTGTTGCTTGTGGAGATAAATATCTGCTGCTTTCATGAGTCTTCTCAGTCATAGTATTCTTTTTAAAAACTTCGAACAATTTGTCATCTATTTTGGAAATGACACCAGCTACTTTTTTGTTGTTGCTGATGGAAAATTTAGTTTGAAGAGCTTTAAACAAATTAGTTTCTTGATTGCTGTAGACCTGGTCTGAATTTCAGAATAAAACTTTTAATACACTATACCATGGCTATATTGTTTTTTTCTCGTAAAGTAAGCCCAGTATTTCTGAGTTGTTCCCCTGTCATTCTCTGCTTGAAACTTACTCTATTCTAAACTGCTCTGATTTTAAAAGTGCCTGGCCAGCTGCATGCTCCATAAAGTGAATGAGTTTCTCGTGCAGAAAAAGTCCTAATGCCTCTAGCTTGGTCACCACATTGTCACGAGTTAAATCTTTAGTAGTTAGTGCTATGTAAAATCAACATCTTAAGGTACAACAGACAAACTAAATTATACAATTTAAAAAAAAGTAATTCTACAATATCGTATCTTTATAAAAGCCGCCTTAATCCGTGCTTTATTATTTGGCGCATATACAAGTAGTTAAAGATTTTAATCCAAACAGGAGCAGTATTAAATCTACTTCATTTTAACACTAAACGCTCTTCATACTTGCACCCTGTGTCTGCTCATGTACTTAACTATGAACAATTACAAAGCCCGTCTAGACCGAGATCTTTCTGCTCTGTAAAATTTTATCTTTTCCGTTTTGGTGTTACCCCTCAATGTCAAGTATATATAAATATATATATATATATATATATATATATATATATATATATATATATATATATATATATATATACACGCACACTCACACACAAGAATAATTGTAAATGTTTTCTACAAAATAGAAAGCTTTATGTTCTTAAAAGAACAGAGCTCTTAAGAACAAAAGAACTATTGAATATATTGCGATATTTTAAATGAATTTTTGAAAGTAATTTCAAGAGCATCAAGTAGCTAGCTAAAAAAATGGGAACTTTTTGCAAGTCTTGTTATCTGACAAAAAATCCTAAAATTATGGCATATTTTGACGCCATTATTTTTAGGGTTTTTAATTTTACATTAACTTTTTCTAATCATAACAAACAGTTTTAGATTAACTAAACATTTTGAAACTTAATTCTTTGGCTTCTCTTGTCTTTACTTCTAATCTGAAAATAAAAGATAATCATTTGGTGCAAGAGATAATTAAAATACAAATGATAGATTCATAAGATGCACTCCCTATAATGCATAGTGAATACAGGAATATAAAATAAGAAAATAAAGATGTTTTGGAATTTAATAAAAAGGCTAAATGACCACGTTTTTGGTGCTGGAAAAAGTATCCTTGGCATATACTTGGCGAATTAAGAACTTGTATGACTGTGGAGTTTTTGATGCTGCATTTGTTTTTTACGAGAGAACTAGAAATAGATAATTTTTTATTGCAAAGATAAACTGTGTAAATATTTTCCATCCTGCCATCATATTCAGAATCCAATTGTTTTCCCAGAAAAATCACGAAACAAACGTGAAAGAAAACCCCAGATTGCAACAATATAAACTTGTCATGCAAATTTAAAATGCGAAGTATTTTTAAATTTTATATATTTATAACATATACAATTTTCTTTCATGTTGTCTTTTCATTTTTCAGTTATCCTATAATATTTTAATAATGAATTCAATCCTGCCGTTAACCTTTCGTGAGTAATAGACACTAAATGTCACGTCTGCTATTACGTCCGCGTAACTAGCAAGAAAGAGTCACTTTTTTATGGAAAATGTGAAAAAAAGTATATGCAAATATTTAACTTATGTAAACTTCAAACTATGTAATATTAAAACTTGTATCAGGTTTTTCAGTTTTACTTTTACTTCAAAATTTATGTGTAATCACATTTCCTTAATTTTTAATTTCACTTTTCAATGGAACAATCCATCCATACTTCGAAAAAGTATCTATCACCATAAATAAGTATTTTATACCGTCATTGAGTTTGGAAAAAGGTTTCATATCAACTAAATCAGCAGCCCATATCTCATCGATTCCATTTACAATAACTTTTCTTTTTCTGAAATGTTTTTCAGCTGGTCTATGAAGTTCGTTTGCAAGTTTTTCAGTCCATTTCAGACCCATAAGAATTACTTCTTTATTCTCGTCTTTTTTACTGATCGTTGGTAGTTTTTTTGAGTAGTTTTAGCTTCAACACCCAATCAAAACTTTGCTTTAGATGATATAATAAGTTTTATAATACCCCGTTCAATTCTTTCACGTATTGTCGGATTTTTTATAGCATCCATTTCTTCGATTGTAATTTTATCAGTTAAATTTCTTTTTGCCGTGTCATCGAAATATTTATAAGCAAGATCATGATCGTAAGCTGCGTTATCAACTCTACCTACAGGTTTACTCCATTCTTTATATGAGTCAGTAGAAGTTAATCGTTTATCTAAATTAGTGCCAGGACCTACAAAGTTCATTCCAGGTAAATGCATTTCACCTGGAAACTTCGATCATGGTAGTTTTATTTTACTTGTTACTGAATTACTTGTTTATTATCAAAATATATACGCCTAAAACAGAGACGAATAAGTAATTCCAAGTTATGAAATTCTCTTCCAAGTTATGAAGTTTTGGCAATAAAAAGTTTGAAAAATTATATTTTAGCTCTGTTTGTTTTTGCATTATTAATTACTGCATTATTAATTACGGCAAAGTTAAGCCTTAATTAAAGAAAATTATAGCTTTTTGAAAATGAATAACTTAAAATTGATTTTTATTTATACGATATGTAATTACTTTTAAGAGGTCATTTCGAATAGATTTACAGTGATTTTTTACTGTGATTTCTCTCCCATTCTAATTATGAAACAACTTATCAAAATTTTTAAATAAATCTAGATTACTGAAAAAGTAACAAACTATGATGATCATCAATTGCTTCAAAATCATATTCAACTTGCGCAACTATATATCTTTATATCAAGAAATATTGTATGGTGGAAAACTTGCATATTGTATGGTGGAAAACTTGCAAAATATGCATTTTCAAAAAAAATCAATCATCACTATATTCATAAACTAGGCGAATAAATAAGAACAGTTTCTGAAACTGAAAAAGATCCTGGATTTGGAACCTGGAAATGGAACATGGAACAGAAACCTGCAATTACCATGTTATCAAATCTCAAATGGTAAAGCCACATAAAAATTTAAACATCAAAAGCTTATTCAAAAACTTAAAATTTTAAAAAATCATTTCTATACATTATGAAAAAAATTTAAATGGTATATGTAATATTTATAAAACCATATTTTAATTTGCGATATTAATATGATCCCCATACCTTGAATATGATAAAAATGCACTTAAAAAAGCTTTACTTTATGCTACTACTATATTCAAAAACTTACGAAGTTACGAAACAAAAATTACAATAATTGGTTTAAGCTGATTGGAAAAAAAACGTGAAAGAAGTGAATTAATACAATTGTACAAAATATCTTAATAACAAATAAAAAAAAAGGTTGTTTGAATGAAAAACTCTGGGTAATTTGAGTATGCTCATACTATACTAAAATGGTGTCTTTAAATAAAGTTTTAAAGAAATCTTTTGGTATGCTCATATAACTTAAGTGCTTATATTACCCAAATCTACCGTATTCTTCGTTTCCAAGAAAAACTTAACTATGCAAATACTGTCAAAGTGAAATTAATTACCACCCAGCTAGCACATATACGTTGGCCAACGTCGGGCCATCGTCGGAAGCGTTGGACAATTTTTATATATCAACGTCAACGTCGAGCCAACGTCGGGCCGACGTCGCACTGCGATTAATTTTAAACAACTTAAAATGCGTAAAAGATTTAGCGTTGAAATTTTTTCCGGACATTTTCGAAGATGTTATAGCGCAACTTTTTATTTGAGAATTTTTATTGGGTTTGTTAATAATTGTTAGTAATTTAGGATGTAATATCAGATTATAAAAAAAGCATGTTGTAAACATGCTTGAATTTTGATACCGTTATATAAATATGCACTTTTTAATTTTCCCTGAAATCATGACTTTAAGTAATATGAACTTCATCTATGTAGTTAATTACAATGTAGCTGTGCAGCCACATTGTATTTAATTGTAGCTGAACAGCTACAAAGTAGTTACATAAACACGTGTACTTAATAACTACTATGTACTTAATAACTACTAATGTACTTAATAACTACTAAGCTAATGCATCATTTTTAGGTATTTATCATCCTTATTATCCATAATTAGCAAAACGATTTTTTTAAATTTGAATCAAATACAACTTCTTATAAGTTGTGGTTTGTTCAAGATATGCTAAAAAGTAGAAAAGATTTTGTTTTGGAACATAAAAAGATTGAATTACGAGAAGAAGTGGTAGTAAGAGAATCGAAAAAGATTGAATCACGGCAAGAAGTTGTTTTGTGAAGATATACCAATAATTGTTTGTTGCAGAACAAAAAGGAATCATTAACTTATCATTAAAAACATGGATAAAATGCTCATATTTAAGTTAAGTTTACTTTATTATAAAACAATATATAATATGCAAAAATAATACAAATATTCTAAGTTTTACTTACATATATGTATATGCAAGTCCGTAAAATCATTTAATGTCATAATTCTGTGTTACTTTCTTTTGACAACAGTTGAAGAGAGAAAAAAATCAAAAATCGATTGGACATTTATTTTTTTTTTTTTTTTTTTTTTTTGTTCTTTTTATTACATTATAAATAAGCATTTCGTTACAATATTTAAAATACAAATATATAATAATAAAAACATATATATATATACATATATATATATATATATATATATATATATATATATATATATATATATATATATATATATATATATATATATATATATATATATATATATATATATATATATATATATATATATAATAATCGTTACTAAATAATGAAAAAAAACGCAGAAACTCGTAGAAGACCATACGGTCTTGTCGTCGATTACCGCTAAGAAATGATCATGTTAAAATTTATAAAATATTTACAAGATAAGAAATAAGTTAACAAAGTAAGAAACTTAAAATATTCCGTTACAAATACAAGATACATTATTATATATTACAATTGTTAATGATGCATATATAATTTTTATAAATCAATAGTTAAATAGGGGGTAAAAAGGAAGATCAATAAAAAAAAAAAAAAATGTCAAAAGTATATTGTTACATCTTCAATTGTAAAAATAAGTTCTTTTAGCTTTCGTTTAAAAGAAAAGTAGTTACTTTGGTGAATAAAATCCTTAGTAAAATTTTTTAAAACTATTTTATTCCATAAGAATGGTCCGCGATAATCAATACAAAATTTAAAAAGATTTGTTTGAATGGGCTGCTTAATAAAATTATCATTCCGCAAAATGTATTTATTTTTATCTTTCGATGAATACAAATTATGGAAAGAAATAGGGGATGAATTGGTTTTACATTTAAACATAAAACAAAGAATATTAAAAATGTTAAGCTCATATATATTAAAAACTTTCATTTCAAATAATAGAGGCTTGGCATGAGTATAACGGTCTTTAAAATATATGAGCCGAGCTACATGCTTCTGCTGACAATAAAGAGGTTTAAGTTTAATTTTCTTTGCACTACCCCAAGCAATGTTTGCATAGTTTATGTGACAATGAATAAATGAGTGATGTAATTGTACTAAAGTACGTTTATTTAAAACATTTCTTGCTTTGTACAATATTCCTATACTTTTTGAAATTTTACTTGATAAGTTTTTAATGTGACTTTTCCATGTAAGATTTTCATCTATACAAACACCTAGAAAGTTGGTTACTGTTACTTGTTTAATTTGTATATTGTCAATAACAAGATGAGGCATGTTAATTGGCAGTTTATGTTTTTTGATAAGAGGATGGAAAAGAACCCATTTAGTTTTAGCAATGTTAAGAGATAATTTGTTAGTCTTAAACCAGTCAGATATTTTGATTAACTCGATGTTCAAGCAACTAAATAAAGTAGGAATGCTTTTGTGTGACATGAATAAATTGGTGTCATCAGCAAACATAATTGTTATTAAATCCGAGGCTTTGTATAAATCATTAATATAAATAAGGAAAAGAAGAGGGTCTAATATGGATCCTTGAGGAACTCCACATGTAATATTTAACAAATTTGATGATAATGTTTCATCGGCGTAAACAAATTGTTTGCGATTAGTTAAATAACTTTTTCATAATTTTAAAACATTGCCTGTTATACCACAACATTTTAATTTTTTAGCAAGAATTTTATGATTAATGGTATCAAACGCTTTCGCTAAATTAATAAATACTCCCAATGTGAATTTAGAATTATTAAATGAGTCTGATATACTTCTTGTAAGCTGAATAATTGCATGCTCTGTTGAATTATTTTTTTTAAACCCATATTGCATGTTATATAACAATTTGTTTGATAAAAGGTGATTGTATATTCTGTTGTACAAAATTCTTTCTAAAATTTTAGAAAAAACAGAGAGGATAGAAATTGGACGATAGTGTTTAACATTAGTTTTTTCTCCTTCTTTAAATATAGGAATAATTTTTGGTATTTTTAAATCATCAGGAAAAACTCCCTGATTAATAGAGCATTTAAAAATTTGGAAAAGTATGTCTTTTAAAACGTCAAAACAGTTTATAATAACGTTCCCATTGACATCATCTGGACCAACTGCTCTATTTGACTTTAACAATTTATAAGCACTTTCAAACTCTTCAAAAGACAAATCAAAAAAATTTAGATACGAGTTTAGAGGGTCATATGTTGCCTTAAATAATTTTTTAGGGTTTGGAATTATTTCGGCTAGGTTTTGTCCTACAGATACAAAATATTTATTAAATTCGGAAGCAATTGTTTTTTGATCAAGAATAAAATTTTCATCTACTTTAATAACTGAGGGCAAAGATTGCGATGTTTTTTTAGTGTTACCCGTAATTTCGTTTATTAGTTGCCAAGTGCGTTTAGAGTTTAATTTGTATTTTTCAAGTAAATTAGTGTAATATATTAATTTTGAATTTTTCCTTAGGCGTTCAAATAGTCTTACGTAATTTTTATAATTGGTCTTACTCTCAGTTGTTTTCAATTTTAAATATTTAATATAAAGTTTTTGTTTAATTTTAGATGATTTTAGAATACCTTTAGTAATCCATGGCGATTTAATTTTTTTATGTTTGTAATTAATTTCTACTTTGGGAAAATTGATGTCATAAATTTCATAAAAAATTTTAAAAAAAGATTTGTTTATTAAATTAATGTCTTCAGAAAAGTTAATAATGTCCCAATTAACTAAAGAAAGTTGATATTTAAAAGATTCTAGGTTTTTATTATGAAAAAGTCGTTTTTAAAATGATTTTTTTTCATTATATAAAATTTTCGCATAAATATCTATTGAAAAGAAAATAGGGAAATGATCAGATATGTCACTTTTAATAATGCCTTTTTTAAGCGAATTATTAAAAATATCATTGGTTATAATGTTATCAATTAAGGAAGTTGTTGTTTGAGTAATTCTTGTTGGTTTGTTTATTAGAGGAACTGCTCCATTTTCAAATAGGCCATTATAAAACTCATTAATGTCTTTTTTGACGTGATACTCAAAGCAATTTAAATTCAGATCACCTAATATGTAAAGTAATTTCTTTTCGTGGTTGATTTTATTTACAATATCGTCATGTAAAAATGAACTAAATGTATTAATTTCGCCAGTAGGTGGGCGATAACAACAGCTAATTACAATATTTTTAGTTTTATTGCCTAATATTTCAATCGCTAAAACCTCTATATTGACGTCAGAAATACTCATGTCATGCCTAACAAAATACCGTAGGTTTTCTTTTACATAAATAATTAAACCACGGCCGCGTTTGTTTGTTTTCCTTGATAATGTACGCGTGTTGCATTTTTATGGTAGTTAAATTTTTTTTAAGCATTTAATATGATTTGAAAATCAAATTAAACATTTTCAGCTGTTTGAAATAATAATTTTTATTCTAACTTACTTATATTACATGTTTTTTGTTTTACTTTATAATTTTCTGAAAATAGTTACCACAATACAAGGCTTAATTTATCTAAAGCAGAGATAGTTTTACCCACAAATTCGCTCAATGATTTTTTGTTGTTGTATGTTGGATCAAGAATTCTTACCAGTTCTGAACTCTCAAAGACTACACAGCTTTTGAAAAAAATTTATTAGTTGATTTTTTCAGTAAAGTTGCTAACCTTTACAGACAAGAGTGTTTAATATATATTGTGCATTCATTAGTTCATATAGCGCAAGATGTAAAATATTTAGGACCATTAGATGAATTTAGTAGTTTTCCATATGAAAATATGCTTAGTCAATTAAAAAAACTAATTTGAAAACCTCAAACCCCAATTGAATAATTACTGCATCAATTTGAAAAAAAATTTTTTATATTGAACAAGAAGATATGAAAAAGACATTTCCTATCTTAGCAAAAGAACATTTTGATGGAGTTTTTATAACTCCGGGAGAGTTTAATGTAAGACAATATTTACAGCTTGAAACAGAGCATTGGTATTTTAAAACATCTGAAAGTAACAACTGTTTTATTAGAAAAGATGATAGTGTAAATCATATTCTTAATACTACTAAAAAAGAAAGTGATATAAATTTAATATGTCAAAACTTAAGCATTATTTCTGATGCCTTCTCTTTTTCTTTGCCTTCTTTAAGGCTAAGTATCTGTATATTACTCAGAAGCAAATTTGGTGCGTTCATATTGTTAGTTAATCAGTTAACAGATATTGTTAGTTAATGCTTATGTTTACCTAACTCAGAAGATTCCTCCATTATCATTCCAATACTGCATTGATTATAAATAATTTTATGTTATTTCATGGTTACATACTTTTCATACATTTTTTACTAAATAAAGTTTTTGTTTAATTAGTTGTTTTTTTTTTCAATGCTATTCAGAGAATAATTTGTTTTTAATTTGTTTAACAGCTGTTGAAGAGGAAAAAAGAAAATCCAAGGATTAATTCGAAGTGTATACGCCATTGTGGCATTTTTATGGTAAGTTAATTTCTTATATTATTTATTAAAAAAGTTTTTTGGAATATGTTATAAACTGATGTTTTGCAGTGGAATACTATTACTATTTTAACTCTATTATTTAAGGAGTTAATAAATTATAATTTTGACTTTATTGTGTATTTTTTTGTCTTGTATTTGATACTATTATATTTGCATATAGTTCTCAATTTTATTTGTTTGTTATTTATTATTTTGATATGTTACTTATTACAAATATACTTTTTATTTAAATTTATTTAATTATAGACTTTAGTAGAATAACTTAGAGCTATAAAAGAGAGTTAGTTCAAATAACCTTTTTGGTTTGGACGCGGTAATGATATTGTATAAAAAGTTTATAATTTTTTGGCGGTGTTAAAGATGTTTATTCATGTGTTCAATACTCTTGTGAATGTGAGAGTGCTCAATACTATTAAATAATAAAGCAATACTTATTTATATAAAAATAAATTTGTCATAAAAATTTGTTTTCATTCATTTTGTGTAAACAAATATATATATATATATATAAATATATATATATATATATATATATATATATATATATATATATATATTTATATATATGTATGTATATGTATGTATTTATATATATTTATATATATATATATATATATATATATATATAATATTACTATTTTATAAACATCAATAAGTATGAATTTCTCTCGATACTAAATTTATTTTTTAAATGAAATTTTCGCTGGATTGTTGTGACCAGCGTCTTCAGCTTAAAAGTTTTTTGTTTGTTTTTGTTTATGTCTTATTTTTAAAATGGCAGTTCTATTTTATGTCAATGGTCGTATAAAGAGGAGCATTTGAACGTTCAAGTTTCTCTGAAGAGAAGTAAAGGCATAAAATTCGAAAGGAAAATGACTACAAAGACGAAAAGAACGTTATAATATTTAAAAAATGTGTATAGTTTGTATGAACATTTCAACGTTCATACAAATTATAAATATTATGACAAATTATAAATATTATGACAAATTTTAAATATTATGACAAATTATAAATAATATGACAAATTCTGTTTTTTCTCTTTGTTACAAAAATAAAGTTGCTTTTTTGATCAACATTTGTGTTTAATCTTTATTTCAAAGTTAATCAAAGTTTATGCAAACTTATTAGGAGAAAACAGTTAAATAATGCAACAGTTTTAAGAAACTTTTCAATGAAATAGTTGCACTCGTTTACCTTTTAAATCAAAAACAAAGTTTTTGCAAACAAAAAATGATTTAAAACATTTAAATATTTCGTTAGGCAAATAGTGAAACGCAACGCTGGCCAAACGTCGAATGCCGACGTTGGGCCAACGTTGAGACAACGGTTGGCAGCGACGTCGCGCCAACTACCAAATCGAAGAATGACCAGCGTCGGTTAACGATCATCGGCCAACTATTTTTCAACGTTACCCCAATGTATTTGTGCTAGCTGGGAATTAATTCCATTTGTAGTTTTCGAACTACTACAGCTTTCTGTTATATTTTTACATAGAATTATGTAATATAAAGAGATTATAACGTAATCTCTGCTATATTAATACTTAGTCTCTGTGACAAATTTTCACTTAAACTTTTCATCTTATAAGTTATTAAATTTTTTTTCCCAATTTTTTTGTTTTTTACTGATTAAAATGTCAAAAAATATATTAGGAATAGTTTTGACATTTATAAACGTTTATCAAACAAAATAAATTAGTTTTTTTTTTCTACATTTGACGAAAGTCGTTAACATAATAATCCAGTAAGTTGTATTATTAAATACTTTTCAAACCAAAACTAGTACCTAAAAAACCTTAACTGAATCTAAAACTAAAATATAAAACTATTATCTAAACAACCTTATTTGCGCCTAAAACAAAAACATAAAGCTAGTATCTAAACAAACAAAGTTGTACTTAAAACGAAAATGTAAAACAAATATCTAAACAAACTAAGTTGTACCTAAAACTAAAATATAAAACTAGTATCTAAACAACCTAATAAATCTACATTGATATTTCAGACTGAGCTCAAATTAAAACATGTTTTAATTATAATTCTTACATGTTCATGGCTACTAATTTTAAGATAGTGTATAACTTCAAAGTTATTTTAATTTACAAAGAAAATGTTTCATTATGCGCTGTCATATATATTATTAATGCAAAAGCTTTATATTTTATTAACGTTTGCGCACTATTATAACTATTTGGTTTTGCAAGACATTCCATGATGTTTTGGGGTTAAAACTTTAATTTATCAAGAGTTCGCTAGAATTGGTGATAATAGATCCTTTAGTACGTATTAAATAAAAATTCAAATATTTAAAAAACTGGATTTTTTTCTTTTTTTTCCCGATTTGTTTAGTTTACCGGTAATAAAGAGTATTAAACCGATAGTTTTCTTTATTAAACATTGAAGCATGTTTATTTATTATATGATTTTGTATTTTATGAATATAAATAAATAAGGTTTTAGGCTAATAATCTGAGTAGGTTTTCTACACAGTTCACGTCCGTAAAAATATCAATATAACTTACAACCAGGATATTTTTTTAATAATAAAAAGTCGATTTGTTACAAAAAACATTTATCAAATAAACAACTGGCTTCCATTATTCAATTCATTTTTTGTAGACTGAAACAACTTATTATAAGCTTTTTTTGAATTTTTTTGAATTTTTATTAATATATTTATTAATAAGTTGATAAGCATAATGCAAAAGTTTGAATTTTATCATAAACATTTCAATAATTTATCAAAAACATGTGTTTTTTAAACCCTAGACATCCCCCTCTTAAAAAGGAAAAATTGAAGAAATTGTATAAAATCTTTTTTTAATTAGGAACCACTTACCGTAAAAAATTCCGTTAAAAAATATTTAAAAAGTTAAAATAAAAACAAATTTAAGAAATCTATAAAAAATCCTATTCCGCTAGTGACGTATAGTGTGACGTTTAGCATCATAACTACTTCAAAGGAGGCATGTGTACTTACTTAACAGGGTTTTCAATTATAATTTTGGAATAAACTTGTCTTAAATCGTTTGTTTTTGCGCATACTCAGCAGTACAATATATATAAAAGTCGACAGTATTTTTGTAAATCTAAAACAATTATAAATATTTTTAAACTTTATTTACTGAATAAAATGTACACCATTTCGTTAAACATTTAATGGCATTCTTTAAGAAAAAAAGAAATGTTTTATACAAAAATTTGTTTACAAAATGCTTTAATAATATGTACTTTGAATAAAAAAAATATTCAAAACAACAAATATATTTAAAAAAACATGACAAACTTTTAAAAAAAAGACCAAGAAAAATGCACCATGCTCCAAAACGCTAATACGAAAAAACGGTTCGATCTATAACATGTAAAAAAAAAAAAAATTATTATTGATTTCATGATGAACCAACTTGTAACTTGTAAATTCGGCTCTATTAACGACAGAAAAGAGTAGCCATAATAGAATTAAAAGAACATACTTGATTTTATTGGCATTTGACATTGAAAGACATCGCTTTGCTTTTGGATATTTAGAGCATAACAAAAACATCACCTCTCTGTAATAAAAATCAGATGAAATCACTAGATCAATCACTAAAAATCAATATTAATTATAAAATGAGTTTCAAAATTTTTATAAAAACTTAACTCTAAATGAAATTTTGAATAAAAAATTATAAATTTAATTAGAGATGATTTAAAATTAAAAAATAAAAACTCTATAGGAGAAGGTTGCGTAAGATGAACAGGTTCCTAAGATGGTATAACCTCTTTTACGGGTAGACTACTGATTTTTTCGGGAATTTTTTCGGTTAAGGATATTTAAACAAGTTTGATGGTCTTATTTATTTTAATTCGTTAGTTGTATAGTAAATATTTTTTGATTGTTTTATTGTTGAAAAAATTTACCATCCCCGTTATAATTTTTTATAATTCAATATTTTGTAATTACGTCAGAACGAAATAAGATCAACAAAAATTTATTACATCCTCAATATTTTATGCTTATCTACTGCTAATTCCATTAGTTATATGAGATAATACATAAGCTGTTGTCATGCTGTTTAAATTATGATAGTACTTGGTAATGTTGCTTTAGATGATACGTTAGATTTACACGCTCATGATGAGGTGCGGCTTTTTATTAAGAAAAGCGCGTTTTTTAAAGTTATTCTCAACGGAGCTTTATTTTGGTATTTCAAGAGCAAAAGTTGTTTCAAAAAATAGTATCGCAAACTTTTTTAGAGGTAGGAAAAATTTATTATTATTTTTTTCTTTTTTATGGTTGAGATAATTACTTTTTACTTAAGTGTAGTCCTTAAAGATACAATTTAATTTATTGTGTGATTATTTTTTTGCTATTTTGAGTTTTTTTTGAGTTCCATTAAAAAAAGCTCATCTTAGGAAATGGTTTCCTATGTTGAGATGATTGGGTGTGTTGAAAATAATGCATTTTATGGTATAATGATTTTTTAATTTTTTGAATTATCCATTTATATTTTTTATAAATGAATAATTCATTAAAATCTTAAAAGGAAAGATTAAATTATGATAATCTGCAAAAATAAATATAAATATTATAATATTTCGGCTGCAAAAAAACATTACACTGTTAACATGCTCAACATACGCAACCTTCCCCTGCACTATATATTGTTTGCTTATTTTTATGTACTATATAGATAGCAAATGAAAACCAAAACTAAAACAGTAAGTTAACAGTAAGTAATAATTTAGCAATGCACAAGGGATAATTAAGTAATGTACAAAGTATAATTAGGAAGTGAGTAAAAGGGACCTACATGAAGTACGCATGCATAAAAACCTTTAATTTAGACCCCCTACCCTTTGGACTAGTACGCTTTTAACAACCTCCTTCCTTCCCCCTCTGCATACGTACGCATCATTTATTACAAAATCACCCCTCCCACTTCCTAAACGCATAAAACTTTTAAAATATCAAAAACTAAAAGCTTTAGTTAATTCAACATTATTCTATTACATAACATAATATAGATTTTTTTTTAATTACTAAATAATTTAAATTCGTTAACTTAATCTTTAGTGCAGTAAAATTTTGAGAAATTAAAATTTTTTCAGTAGTGAAACCATATTTTAAAAAGTTTACGAATGTTGACAGGTTATTTCCTGTGTTCGCCAACTTTTGTACAAAAACGAAATAACGACTTTCAGATAAGTCTTTATCAGTCGTTTTATTTTTAAAAACTATTTTAAAAAGGGATAACTAATTAGATAAGAAGGTATAATTAACTAGTGAGTGAGGTGATTATAAATTAATCTAAAACGTGGTATAATTAAAAAATAACTACATAAATTCAATTTCATGTTTAATGCAGAAAGATCAGTTTTTTTAATAAAATTTTTTTCGGTAAAGAAGTAATGAACTTTAAAAATTAAATTTAAGTCCTATATATATCTTTACCAAAAGGAAATTCGAGTTTCTTAACTTGATTTTATTTATTTTTGATATTTGCAATTTTATTTATTCTTGATATTTACAATATTGGATTGCTGCAAATATCGTGCAGCAACGCACGTTATGTTTCTAATAATTTTTGTTTTTCTATTAATTTATATTGCTTTTTTTGTTTCCTAAAATGCTGGGCAACTTATTTCGTTGGATGCAAAAAAGTTTTCTTGCATAGCTTTAGTGAAGGAAATACATTTTCAAGAATTACAAACAAAATAGAGCCTTTAAGCTTGCTTTATATGAAGCTATGGCCACCGAGAGCTTTCATGACGTCCGGGGCAAAGCATACCTTAAAATAGTTTCATAAACTATATCTTGGAAAAATATGACTTATGCAACACAAGTACAACATAAACTGGCTAGAATTTTTAAACCTGTTCTCCAGAAATGATAAAAGAAAACCGTCTATTTTAAACACTCTATGTTCTCACTTTTTTACCTGAAGTTTTGTTATTGTGTGATCATATGATGAAAACTTTATTTTCAACTGATAGGATAATTAGACCCGAAAGATGTTCTTTTCCCATAGTTTTCCTACTATCTACGGTCCAATGCTCTTGATCAAGTTTAACTTACTAAAGGATCGTTCACCCTCTGCAACAATGTATTAAAAATTTGACTTAGAATGCATGCAGATGGGAAAATAGACTGTAAACCTTTAATGCTTCCTTGAGTAAAAAGACGCTTTTAAACAATTAAGGTGTATAATTTCTGATATAAAGTCATATTTTTGACATCATTATCAAAACGACTCACTTTGTTGACAACTTGGGGAGTTTTGTGTAAAAAATTTAGAAGTACAATAGTTTCGAAAGATTTAAAAATTTTTACTATAAAGTTAGTTTGCTAAGCTACAATATCTATATTACAAAGTATATATATATATATATTGTTTCGAGCTGACCACTTGGTATCTGAGCTTGATACGAGTTACCAATATGCAATCCGAGATGACCACCTGGTATCTAAAAGCTTGTGAAGATAGATTTTTGTCGATTCTTGCAAAATTTCTCACCTAGCCGGACTACAGCTAAAGAATACGCAAAGAGCTCGAATGTTACCAAAAAAAGTGTTGATCTCAGAGCAAAATTCAAATGAAATATAAAAGACTAATCGACTCTTCTACAAATTTAGAGCCCCAAAATAAACTCCAACTATATTTAAGCCTTTGTTGTAACCTTGGCTGAAGAACTTTTGCAAATCTTGCAAGTCTTTCTTAATTGATACTCAAAATAGATTATTAATATTCTCTCTATTTTTTCTCAATGTCTTCTACACAAATAAACATTTTTTTTACTTTCCATCTTTTTTTTTGTTGAAATTAACTTCTCAATGTTATTTTATGATTTGAAATCAATTTCAGAGCTCAATAAAAATTTTCGTTCACTTGATCTCCTTGAGCAGAGGTTTGACCTGTTACAATAATAAAACAAGAAACGGTAAAAAAATGAATTGTTGATACAATAAAAATTGTTTGCCAAATAAAATATAGTTGACTTCTATTCGCCAATTGATCAAATAAACAATGCTTCATCTTGAATACAGCGCAATATTTTACACTACCTTACTACTTCAGACCAAGGACGTATTAATAGATGGACGCTTACTCGGTGTAATTAAAGCAATTTTAAAATATTATAGTGTCTGATATTTTGTTGACTACGAAATAATTAAGTTAAATGATCAGGTCTGTGAAGTCTAAAGAACACTATTTTCGAGTCACAGACTCAAAAATAGTGTTCTTCAGACTCACTATATAAAAAAAGAGAAAAGTTTCTTAAAAAATATTATAAATATTATAAATACATTAATAAAAATATTTAAAAAACCTGAAGCAAAAAAAAAATTATGATATCTAAAGCTCTTGTTTAGACGTATTACGTTGATAAAATCATGCTAATTCTAAATACAAGAATTCAAATAATTGGTAATTCGCCTTAACTACACTGCGCGACGTAATCATAAGACACCCAAAAAATATTTATGAAACTCTACCATACATTTATATTTAAAAACGAATTTTTATAGTAAATGAGAGCAAAAGGATCACAAGACTAAACAACATTTGAAAAAAAATTTTTAAACGTAATTTGCATTTTTTTAGTTTTACAAAATTATAAGACACTTTTGGAAAAAATTCATATAAATTGTCATTTATAAAAAAAGACGACTCAATTTTCAAAAAATCAATAGTGGGTACTTTTACCATTTTTTTGAATCACTTCAATCATTCTAGAAGGTAAGTCATACAACTTTTTTTATGAACAAAATTTCAATTGCATTTCATGCAGATGTGATGGATGATTTCAAGTCAGCTAGTGAACTATATTGTTTACTACCTTCAAACTCTGTATATGACAGCTGCACCCAAGCATTCTCAATAATGTTTAGGTCTGGAGATCTAGCTGGTCACTTCAATGTTTCAATTTTATTGCTGTTGAAATGTTCCTTTATTATCTTAGCTGTATGAACGCTAGCATTATCTTGCTGAAAAACAAAATTTTTTCCACCTATGACAGATGCTTCACGTCTTAAAAATTCTTGAACAATTAAAAGATAAGCCTTAGCCTTCATTTTTCCGTCAATGAAATGAATTTTTGATTTATCATGATACTCAATCGCGCACCAAATCATTACACCACCACTCATTTGACGTCGTTGCTGTGTTACTGATTCTTTACGCAACTCGTGATAATAATGATTTCATCTATCCAGCCCATTAAGACAAAATTGTTTTTTGTCAAAAAATACTACTCGCTACAACTTTTTTTTCCATTTTACGTGGTCCTTTGCAAAATTTATTTGATTGTTTATGTGATTTGTTATCAAAGTTAGTTTTCGCTAAAGTTTTTTTGCGGGAAAGGTGAAAAGTATTATGAATAACTGGCTGAAATGTACATAAATTAGCAATCACACCTGCTTCTGCAGCAATTTGACGTGTAGTTAATGTCCAAATCTTTATTGAACTGATTAAGTATTTTATTCTTCTCAGCAATTTCAAATGCCAATCGTCTTAAGTCTTTAGTACTAACTCCAAACATACACGATTCGAGTTTCAAGACATGTTTAACTAACTCTTTCTCAATTTCAGGAGGTAAATTACTACACCTACCAAAATGGTTAGTTGAGTCATTTGCATATACATTTTTATGTTCCACATCCGTTTTAAAGGTTGGTTCAGGAAGTCCGTATTTTGAACAAACGGCATTTAATCCGGTATCGCTATTACGATAAGTAAATATAATTTTTTCCATTTCTTGTTTTCTCCATAACCCATATCTCTGTTTTGACATTTCAAATTTTTTTTTTTAAAGGGGATTTGTTAAACTTTAGACGCGTTTTTAGTAGTCAAAATGGTAGCGTCGGTACAATTTAGGATCTGCTTCGAGGTACAATTTACGCAACTTATCTGACATTCGATTAATTTAAAAATTTGACAACTAATAATAAGGTATTTTAAATTCTAGGTAGTTATTTCGAATTTAGATAAATTATACTTTAACATAAATACACTAAACAAATCATATCTTCTACTTTCTTTAGTGAAATGCGCTTAGCCATAAATCCCTAAATTAAGAAATCTCTAATAACAAACCGACAAGAGCTTACTCTGGCCTTAATGCAGTTGGATGACAAAAAAAAAAAAAAAGCAGTTGACTCCTTAATTTCATTCAGCAAAGATAAAATATAAATCAAAAAGTTTCTTGTGGGTTGTAAAAATAACGAGTTATGTTTACAACCCAAGTGCAATGTAAGCATCGGTACAATATTAGCAACCTTACCCTAATCAAAAAATATTAACATACTTTTTGAAATATAATTTTAAAATTGTGTACCAATTATAAAAAAAATGTTACTGCTTTAACACTTTAAAGAGCCATATGAAAACAAATGAAATTATTTTTTTGGTTGTCATATGGCTCATTAAAGAGTTTAACACTAATATAGATTATAAACACATAAAAAACACTCAAATAATACATTTTTAACAAAGTTTAAAAATTTTGTTAAAAACAAAAAAATCAAAACTAAGTTTTAAAGCGAAATATTTGATCTAGGGTTTCTGAAAATAGTGATTTTTATGTAGCTTTACTGTTTTTAAATTTTTAAAATATGTTTTACTGTATTTAAGTTAAAATAAATATTCTTTTAAAAAAGTATAAATTTTTCAATCCTTTAAATCTTAATATGAGCCTCACTTTTTGTAATAGCATTTCAGAAATACAAGAGCTGAAAACAACCTATTAGAAAGAAGTGATCTTCTTTTTGTTCAAAAAAAGAATTTGGCGCACACATAAAATATATTCTTTCAACACCTGTAGATGTAAGCTTAGTTGATAATAATGCATAATTAAACTTTTGTAGGTGTTTTGTACATTGGCCTGTGTTCTGAGAAAGAGTAAATTCAGCCTTAACTCATCTAAAATTTTCCGGTTCAGAAGACATTTCTAATGAATATTTTTTCTTTAGCATACATTAAGTTCTTCTTGTAGAATTAAAATTTTATTTAATGTTGTATCGGCAGTTGCTTCAATAATTTTAACATCATTAACACAAAAGAGTTGAGACGCCAACATGCATGGAAAATTCATGGTATCTCTGGATGGTGTTTTTGTAGAGTTGTTAAAACTTCGTAATAATTTCATGACATCTGTATCCTAACATTCATCGATTCTAATCCTCAAACTATACCATCAACTTTTTGCTAACTTTACTGGGAATTAAAAAAATCCAGCATAAACTTTAATGCCATTGTTATGCTATTGTTATATGTCGACTCTGCCTTTATCAATGTTTCAAGCATTATTTGTATTGTGTTCCGGCAAGTTTTTACATCAAGATGATGCTCAATTTTTTTTCCGAAATGAACTTAGACATTTAATTCATAAACGTGATTTCAAACAGTTGGCAATTTACTGTGATTTATCATTTTGGGTGAGTTCTTAGCTAAATTTTCATAATCGATTTACCTTCACAATAAATATTTATAACTTGAAAACTGGTTTTTTCAAAAAAATTATTTTCACTATTATCACGATCACAGGCGCCGTTTAAATCTTTTTCTTATAAAGTGTGTTACGTACTCCAATATGTAGACCACGATTAAGACAAATTTGACTAACAATATCTAAATTTCAAATATTCTTCTTGCTTATATTGATATTTCAAAAACACTTAGATGTTATTTCAATCATATCAAGTGCGACGCATGAACTAGATGTTATTTCAATCATATCAAGTGCGACGCATGAAATTTCGAACTTATGCTATTTTATGCATCAGTTTTATAATGAATATAATATTCATTATAAAACTGATGCATAAAACATGTTCGTCTGATCCAAAATATGTTCGTCCTTTTAAAGTAGTCATCGACAGTCATGCTAAATTTTACTCCATCGGCTACTTTTACTCCATGGGCTACTTTTAATTTAGATGCCAATCATTTACTACTTTTAATTTTATGCTGTCATTTTTTTTCTCCTGCTTTTCATCAAATTTTTGCGCAGAAGTTTCATTACGTTGCTTTCATTTTTCCAAAACGAACTACATGAATTTTTCAGTAATTTTTAAGGTAGTTGTAAAATTTTCTGAGCATTTTATTATTTTTCTACACTGCTGACACTGTCCTTCCAACACTTTTGTGATTTTTTCTGTTTTGTAGCGGATGTTAATTGACAGTCTGACATTATTAAGATTGTAAATGGAAAATAAGGGTGTTAAGGAAAATAATAAAATAAAAATTCACAACTTGTTTCTCAAGCAATTACTCTTAAGTTAATGTAAATAGGAAAATAGTACTAGAAGCCCTCTTTATAACTTAAGAAATTCTTAAGAAACTTTTAGGGCATGATTAATAAAATAGAACTCTTAAAATTAAAAAGCCATGCCCATGTGCTTAGTTCTTTACTACTAGACTACAGATTTTATTCTGTTACTTGTTTTAAAAAATTATTTATTAAATTGTTATTAAAAAAGAAAATTAAATTACTTTTAAAATTATTTTAATATATGTGTTTTTAAGTACTTAAACAACTTTTTTTACTGATTTTATTTTTTTTCTATCTTAAATACCAAATTCTCTAAACGATTCCCGGATGTTCTCCACTGGTAAAACATACCCAGCATAGCCGCTCGTTACTTTAACCTTCTTTAAATGATCCTCTGCAAGTTTGATAATGATATTGCAGCAATAAATATATACTCGAATCTTTTGAAGCAGGTATTTTCATTATTACTCTTCAACTTTCTCCTTGCATTTTTCTCCAAATAAGGTTAGAACTTGTTTCATGCATCTGACAACCATTTTTGATATGTTATATTTGTGACATCATATTTTATCTATATGTTATCTATATGACTTTATATGTTATCTATATGATCTTTTATGACTATCTGACAACTATTTTTTGTTTTATGTTTTTTGATGTTCATTATTTATGCTAACATTAAATTATGCTAAATGCATAAATGCATGCTTTCAAGCTGTTTGGTTTTATTTCATGCCACCAAATTGGACAAGTTGGATCTAATTGTTCCAGAAGTGGATGTGAACAAACTTGGTGCAATAAATGTTAAAATGGATTTATCTTAATTACAGACATTTGATTCATATCCAATGGGATGCGTTGTCCGGTGGAGATCCATCGGACCTCTTACGGACGTCCAGACGTCCGTAAGAGGTCCGACGGATCTCCCCCGAGACGTCCGTTAGACGTCCAGAGGACGTCTAACGGACGTCCTCTGGACGAGGTGTGCCCACTGGGTCGTGTATTGACATATAATATAACATATAGCAAAATTTTAAATCCTTTATTATTACTAATGCATAAAAATTCTAAATTTGATAATATTAACTTAAGTTAAATTCATATTATAAAAAACCTTTTAAAACAACCTATAACCTTATACTGTGCATTTGCAGTTACAGTTTATGTATTTTTAATTACATATTATAATTTCTTATTTATATGTTGTATTTCTCAGTTACATATTTTAATTTCTAAATTACGTGCTGTGTTTCTCAATTACGTAATATAATATAATAATGATTTATTTGTTTAAAAATATTTACGTTAAACTACAATTGCCACCTTTCTAAGTGAATGATCATCAGCATTTGTACCTTAGAGCCATCTAACAAGCTGAAAATCTTTTTCTGATAAATTTGTTTGTGTCAATACTTCAATGCAGTTTTGCTTTAAATCACAAATTTTTTTATAAGATTGGTTCCAGGCATATGTGGAGAAGATATAGTCTGCCACAGTACATGTCTGTTAAACTAAAAGAGACGATTGTTCCTCTTTTAAAACAGAGCAGCTACTTTATTCATCATGAAATAAAACTATTGGCAATGATTAAGGATGATTGAAAACATGTCTATGAATTAGGATTGAGCAGAACTTTGAAGAAATGGCTAGAACTTTCCTGATTAATAGAAACAAAAACTTTCTTTATTAGTTTTTGTTTATGAAGTCTTTTGTTAAATAATCAAAAAATCAATTAGCTTTGATAAGTTTCAGAATTTTAATTTTTTTTTATTGTTTGTTTACTCACTTTTTTAGCAAAGTATTTTTTATCAGTGTTAAGATATATAAGACGTTAAACCACAATACTATTTAACTCCTTCGTGGAAGATCTGATGGATTAATTTGTATATATGCCTTAAAACATGAATAAAAACCAATTGTTCTTCTGGTTCCTATATCATGTGTACATTTACCACTAGATAGCAAACAAGCTTTTTTACAATGCAATGAAAGACTAAATAATATAATTTAAGATCAAAAGCAATATAGTAATCTACATCTTCAAGATCATCTAGGTTTCGCAAGCATAAACCTGAGATTTTTATATTATTCAGGGTAACAGAATAGTTTACACAATATAACAATTGCTATAATAAGATATTTTTGAACTCTGTTACTCTTAAAATTATTTTTAAGTTATTTGTTTTCTTCAAAAACTCTGACTAAACCTAATAAGTAGAATTATGCTTCTTCCTCTTAAATATGCACGATCAAGTCTTAGGGATTTTTAATACATACTAAATTTCTGATAAACTTTTTATTGTTAGAAATAAATTCAACTTACTCAACACTGTAAAACTAATTGTTTTTTAAGATTTTTTTTTAATATATATTTTTTCTAATTTTAAGAATAATTTTCTAATTCTAAGAATCTCTTTTATTTAATTTGGTTCTAACTATAGAATAAAGTTTTTTCGTTACATTATCATGAAGTTTAAGTGAGATTTAAGGATTCATAATTGTTTGAAGAGAAAGTTATTTACTTCTTCTGTTACACATAAAATAGGAGGCTCCAACTTTAATAGAAATAGACATTCCTCAAGTTTTTAATTTAAAAAAATTTAAAAAAACTTTTTGTCTAATACCAAGAAAACAAATAATGCATACATCTTCATATACTTTTTGTTCAGTAAACTTGTAGAATCGTGACACCTAAACATGGACCTGAAGAATGTCTTTTGTTGACTCAAACTATCTAAAACATTTCAAAACTAAAATTTTAATTAATATATATACACACATTTATGTATAATATGAATTAGGCTAAATGTCGAGCAAAAACATAACTCAATTAAAACTGAAGTATATAATCAGATTTAAAAAGAATTTTACTCTTTTCTTTAAACAGTATTATCATATCAAATTAATAAAAATTAAAGGTTTGTTTTATTTTAATATTTATCTAAATATACATTATATATAACTAATTTTTGTGTTTGCAGCTTCCAGCTACATCATAAGCAGGAATACAAGAACATATATAAAAGTACATACACCAAACATACGAAATTTTTTGCTTAGCATTGACATAGTTATACTACGTTAATGTTACGTAAAAAGTTCCAAACTTTTATATAGTAATACACAAATATGCTAATGGTATACATTTAAAATTCGAGTATATAAAAAATTTTATATACTCGAATTTTTAACCTATAGTGCAAATTTAAGCTTAGATTCCAATAGTGGTAGAAATGTTATTCAACAGCATCGCGCTTTTGTTGTACAACAATTATTGCCGATATTAATTTGATTCTATTTCTGCAACTTTTTTTACAACATAAATTTTGTTGTACAGCTGACATTAAGTTGTGCAACTTGCGTAAGAATATGTTTCCATTATAAAACATGATTGTTGTACGACATTTCTGCAACATTTAGATACCAAGCTTTAATTTTATTCATTTTGACTTTGAAAAAAGATTTGAAAATTTACTGTCAAAGTAAGTGAAACTGAATTAAACTTTTTTTAAACATGTTGTAAAAATGAAAAGATTGCATTAACATAAAAAAAATACAGGGTGACACTCCATCAAACATGGTCCACGGTGCGCAATTCTTCTTTTGATTCTGTGTTCTCTTTATAAGAAATAGCTATTTTTATGTAAAACTTTTAATTACTTACACAGGCTGATCAATGCATTTTACTTTATTGATTCCAACCTTATAAGCGTCTTGAACTAAGTTTATCAACGAGCCTTGGCCACATTTTTCTCTAAAAAATAAACGAATTATACATAATAAACCCCTTAATTAATAAAAAATAATAATTTTAATGATCTCAATTGCATTAAGAAAACCAGCTTTGAAAACAACCTTTTCTGCTGATATTATAGCTTTTAAGAGCCGTTTTTTCTAAGAATCAGGCAAATTCCTGAAACTGTGGAAGTGACCTCCTCCAAATTGCTTGAATTTTTTATATATTGATCAGAATATAGAAAAAACCTGTTGGGGAAAAAAAAAATTTTCAAAAATGTTTCGTTCACTCGGAATCTGGGCTTAAATTTTTGAGATTTTTTTAAAAATTTTTAGAAATTTAGTTTTTGCCACCTTTGAACCCATTTTTTTGGCAAGGCAAAAAGTTGCACATAGCTTTTGTAGTTAATATCAGACGTAACCCAAAAGCTCTCTCCAAAAAATATAAAAAAGTTACGTGACACTGTGCGGTTGGCTAATTATCATAGTTCAAAAGTACAAAATCAATCAGTTTTGTCAACTTTTAATCGGAGTTAATTCTAGCGGCGAAGTGTTGCACACAATTTTTCTTTTAGGATTTGAAATTATCAAAGGTATTGAGTCTAAAAATGCAAAGAAAGTTATGTGATACCTAAGGCCTATTAATATATTAAGGCTTGAAATTGGAAAAAAATGTTTTAGTATACTTACAAAATGAACCATTACGGCAGAGGCGCTTAGTTTTGTAAAAATGTAAACATATCCAACTGTCAATACAAAAAGGTCCTAACATAATAATAAAAAAAATTCGTGTGATTTTGTCACACGCATGATATAACATGAATTAAAAACTGAACAAAAATCTAACATCAAGATAACTATATTGCTAATTAAATAAAACATAAATCAAACATTTAAATGTTTTTCCATTTAAAAATTAGTTTTTCATTTATTAATAGAGTCATTTACACACATTATCCACCACATCACACATAATTTCTACTCTGCTGCAGTAAGTTTCTCTAAGAATAATGATATGACTGTATTATAGTCTTCTTCGGATAATGAATAATCGCCACAACCACTGATTAGAAAAGGAGCATTTACTAAACAGATAATTTTATCAGTTTGGTTATTTATCTCCTCGGTAGTAACTGGCTAGCGAAAAGTATTCTTCTCTTGCCCGTTAATCATACAATTAACTCTGATCCCAGTTATAGATACCTAAAAGTATTAGCGCAACATTTAAAATAATATAATAAAGAGTTTATGATTTGTTTAATTTTGCTTACATTCAATAAAACTTGTAAAGTCTTATATAATGTCATTCTAAAATTATTTTTACATTTTATTTATATTCCTTTTATTTTAGAGCACTGTTTTGTAAAACAAAATAAAAACTTGAAACTAATATATACTTTGAATAATATTACCTCCACAATATATCCAATATTCCATTGTTTTTCATATGCAACAGCAAACCAATCATTCACTTTCCATACAAGACAAATTTCTTTTGCAAGATTGGCGATGTCTTCCTCATATTTATTATCATCTTCATTGTCTCCTGCCAGATTAAAGTCATCATTTTCGCCATAAACTTCGTTGTTATCGTTAACCTGACTATTTTCATTATTTTCTGTTGTCGGTTCTACCAGCTTACCTTTTCTTTTCAGGTTACTAAATCTATAACAATATCAATTGTACATATTTTTAAACATATGTAAACAAACACACAAAATTATAACTTTCACCTAAATTTTAATTTCATATTTGTAAAAGAACTATTTAACAGTCAGAAACATAATCTAATTTGCAAAAGTTTTGATAGCAACAATGCCTACCTTGAAAATAAAGATCTTATCTGTTGGCTAGTTACATATTGATCAGGCGGAAGTTCTCTCCTCAGCTGCATGTAAACCTGCTCAGGGCTCATTTTATTACCTGATTCTTCTCCACGAATAAAGTATTTATACAACGGTTCTTTCTGCTGATTTGAAAATCTAAAAGAACTTCGAACTGGTAATGCCCAACCTTGCAATAGAAAAATGTTCATGCAATGTGGTTTGTCTTTTACGGAAGCACTGTTAGAGGATGAAGAAATTGGCATATTTAGTTGTGAAGTAATTTTCATCTTATGAACAAACGAGTTGCGAACTTTATCCAATGATGTTAATGATTTCGGAACTGTATGAAGACCGGATAGCATGTGTTCTTCTAACTCAGCATCGCTTTCAAATGATAAAGTACAATTCATTTCAGTGCAAAATCTTAATGAATATAATTGCCTGTCACTTCTTTTCTGTTTTTCCTTAAGTGACTTGTTACGCTTAATTGAATTATCTGTTTTGCTATATGGCAACAACAACTTAATCGAGGGTTGAATTTTAAGATTTCCATACTCTTGTTCAATTCCCTCACCGTTATTGAAATAACGCCACATCTTCATACTTTTCTCACCAAACTCAAATGAGTGATAGTTGCTAATGTTCTTAATCTTTGGTCCAGTAACTACAGTTTTATCATTGCTAATTTGAGCAACTGCTACTTTTGCATCTTTAGCGCCAAAACTATAATGCATAGCCTTGTGTATATCTTCAGCAGTCAAAAGATTATTACCAGAGTCAACGTAACTCCTTAAAATTGTCTTTACAACTGCACTCTCCTTGTTACATTGATATTTTCCACAACAGGGTTCATTATAATCATATCTCAGCAACTTTATATCTCTCTCTTTGCATACATTGTAGATTGCTTCAGCTGAAAGATTTCCCTGATAGCAGCCGGCATTATCAGATTTGGTAAACATTTTCTTGATATGCGGTTGATCAATTCTGAATTGGTCTAAAACTGCAGTGGCTAACGAAACAACATCACCTATTCCCTGATCACACCTATACATTGAAGTAAAGTAAACACGTTTGAATAACTTTCCTGCTATTTTTATGAAGAATATATCCACATGTAAACTCATTCCTTTCTTGCCAAAATACTCTCTTTGGCCCTCTCTGTATCGAACCGGAAGAATTTCTTGACAAAAATCTTTAAGCCAGAAAGCAGTTTCATCGTTTAATTGCTTAAAAGCTTCGATTTTTGCCTTTTACTGTTGAGAATCTCTCATCAGGTGTTTTATGTAGTTGAATACATCCTTTACAGCAATTTCCAAATCATAAATAGAATCAGCATCGTCAGAATTTTGAATTGTTAGTTCTTTGATCATCTCGATAGCTTTGCACAAATCATAGCAATCGGCACATACCACTTCTGATATCTCTGTGTTGGATTGAAGATTTTTTTCAGATGGATCTGATAAGGCATGTTTTGAGCTATGAGAAGAAATGTTTGAGTCATTGACACTACAATTGGTTTGATAACTTGTTTTCAAATACCTTTTTTCTTTTTCAAGGGCAGCTTCGAGAGATTTAGAACTAAATCTTTGTGCCAATTTTTGTAATGTTTGAAAACCATTCATGCCTGAAGCAGTAACATCATCTAATCCAGCTAAGCTTTTTCGACTTGAAGGTTTTATTGCATGCAATACTTTCCACAAACTTGAATCAGATAATGGTATATAACTGTTTTCACTACAACTTTTTCGATAGAACATGATAGCGTGGCTATATTTTGTCGTCAGTATTGCATGCACTATCTTTTGTTCTTCACCGCTGTCGTATTTTAATTTGGTTATTCCATAAGCAACATCATGCAAAATACCGCTTGTAAATATAAAGTCTAAGAAATGTTCACACTTTGTTTGATCAAGACTAGATCGGACGAATACTTTCTTCTCTGGAAATGCCAACCCTTTATGAGATGCATGCAATTTTCTTGCTGTTTCTATACGACGTTTGGTACACTCAAATGTGTTCATTATAAACTTTTTGGTATACTTGGTATGGTCTAATAATGAGAGGATAACTAACTTTCCCATGGAATCACTTTGCTTATATACTTTCTGAGCACGAATAATTTCAATTGGGAGAGGGCTATTTATTTCATCAACATTTTTACTGTTAAGAAAATCTATAAGTATTTCCTCTTGTCCAGGAGCAACAGCTTCCGCAAATTTTTTCTTTAATAAGTTTTCTAGGCGAATACTTGCGTTTTAACTTATCTTTAGTAGTATCTTCTAGATATTCGAACTTCCTTTTTAATCTAAATTTTATTGGACTTGCATTAAGAACCTCAGTTACACTCTCACGGCTTCTTAGAGATTCGTCCAAAATCTCCTGTGAAACATTAATTTCACCGGGATCAAATTCTTCATCTGGAGTAGCAGGTGTCGTATATGTTTGTTCTTGTTGTGTTTGTGTTTCTGTACATAAATTGGTGTTTTCGTTGACTCTAGATAAAGCAGTTTCTTGCTTTAAATGGGTAAAACACAGCATTGCACCAACTGAAAATACTTCATTGTATCGCTTTGACATTTTGATATGACGACATGTATTGGTGACGCCCTTAAAGCGGGTGATTTTTTTCCTTTTATATTTAGATGGTGAGGACGAAATCATGTTTTTGGAGGACTCCATGCAATACCAAACGTGTACCGGTGAAAAGCACATATTTGTTCATCCTTTTCAAGATTTCTTTTAAGTCTATTTGCATTAAGTCCATTTTCTTCCCAAATATTATTATCGTTTAATCGCATGACCTAAAAACAATTTTTTAAACAATTATTAAGTGTGTCATTTAAAGCATTGTTTATAATCTGACTCTTCACGAAAAATGTTTACAAGTTTGAAATACATTGTTGTTATTATTAAAATACAATATTGCAAGAGTGTGATTAATTTAGTGATTATTTATTAAAAGAGTGAGGAATTAATTAAAAGAGCTATTTTATTTTGTTTAAAGAACTTTGTCTCAAAATCTTATTGCAGAGAAGTTATAAAGTATGTAATTATAAAAATTATATTACAGTCTGCGTAAATTTAAAATACATAATTACCTTTAAGTTGATGAGGTGTTTCTTAACATCAACATCTCCCAGCTGATGAATGTAGAACATTTTGTTTATAATTTTATGTTTTTTGAATGATCCACAATTTCCTTTTGAAAAGCAACAACAGTTTTCATAAAAATATTTGTTTTGTTTCATACTCAACTAAAAATAAGTTCTATTTATGCAGCACCTATTTCTCAATAGCAATGATAAAATATCTACTCTATTTATGCAAATTTTAAAGATCGTTAAAGTAAAGTTAAGACATTTTTATGGTAAAGTAAACAACCGCCCACTAACTTGTTTCTCCACAATCGTGATATCAGCGATTCTTCTTCCATTCGATCACCACAAGTTATTTGGTTATGACGTAAATTTAAATAATTCACTTCTGATCATGTATTGTTTTTTATTATTATTTATTTCAATTGTTATGATTTCTAAATCATAGTCAGAAACGCTTAAATTTTTTCTTAACATTACGTGCAATGTTTTGTGTAATGCTAAATGCTAATTTTGGATGATAGAAATTTTATTGTGAGCGAAAACCTCATCTGTGTGTCCAAAAAAATATCTCTTCGTACTTAATCATTTTTAACAATTTGTACCTTTATTTTTAACTTAACATCTAAAGATCACACGAATTTTTTTTATTATTATGTTAGGACCTTTTTGTATTGACAGTTGGATATGTTTACATTTTTACAAAACTAAGCGCCTCTGCCGTAATGGTTCATTTTGTAAGTATACTAAAACATTTTTTTCCAATTTCAAGCCTTAATATATTAATAGGCCTTAGGTATCACATAACTTTCTTTGCATTTTTAGACTCAATACCTTTGATAATTTCAAATCCTAAAAGAAAAATTGTGTGCAACACTTCGCCGCTAGAATTAACTCCGATTAAAAGTTGACAAAACTGATTGATTTTGTACTTTTGAACTATGATAATTAGCCAACCGCACAGTGTCACGTAACTTTTTTATATTTTTTGGAGAGAGCTTTTGGGTTACGTCTGATATTAACTACAAAAGCTATGTGCAACTTTTTGCCTTGCCAAAAAAATGGGTTCAAAGGTGGCAAAAACTAAATTTCTAAAAATTTTTAAAAAAATCTCAAAAATTTAAGCCCAGATTCCGAGTGAACGAAACATTTTTGAAAATTTTTTTTTTCCCCAACAGGTTTTTTCTATATTCTGATCAATATATAAAAAATTCAAGCAATTTGGAGGAGGTCACTTCCATTGACTGCCTGATTCTTACAAAAAATGACTCTTAATGATTAAAATTCAGTTACTTGATTTTAACTGTTTTTAATTATTTTTTATTTATTCAAGTTATAGCTAGATAGGGTAAAGAAAAATTTAAGTTACAAAGTAAGTTTTTTGCTTCATATTTTAAGTTATTGAATGACTAACATTATTTTTATTAAACCTATATTTGTTAATAACTGTATAACCAGGGCTGAAAAGAGGAGGGGGGGGGGTTGAAGAAAAGAGGAGGGGGAGTAAAAAAAGGGGTTTTACCGACTACAGGCAAAAAAAATTTTGTTGCCTAAGGCCTAAAAAACAAAAGGTCTTAGTTGGCTGACATTTGCCGACTTCCAACTAAAAATCCAAATCTGCTAACTTCAGTGTCCGATTTTTCCGACTAATTTTTTTACTAAACTTTTTCTAGGAGGGTTAAAATCCCCCCCCCCCCCCCAACGCCCTAATACGCCTCTGCATATTACAATTATAACTAATTTACTTTTATATAAAAGTTATATGTTCAGAGTTTATATTGTTCAAGAAATTTAAAATATATTAAACCAATTATTTAAAATTACTAGTTAACTTTTAGCATAAATATTATTTTATATTACTAGTTGATTTTTATTTTAAACAAAAAATAGTCTGATTTGTTTTGAAAAAGAGATACAATTTTTTGGTTTTATAGAAAATGGCGGATTCTATTAACACATTGAAAACAGAGTAGTTTCATATTACAATACAAACGTTAAATATACAGCTATCTTATATGCTAAGTACACAAAAAATGACTCATACAAACTAATGCTTTATGACTTGATGACACCGCAGTGACTAATCAAACTGCCTATAAAATTATTCTTACTTTGGCTTTGTATCTAAATTGTTTACCACAATCACTACCAATTGAGTTACTTGTTTCATTTGTCCCATAGTTGGCAACTCTACCATTCCAAAATAACTAAAAATAGAAATATATGAATATTTAGTTTTCACACAAAGTGCTACACACTAAAAAATAAATGAAGAAATTTTTAGTTAAGGTAGGATATGTGATTCCCCTGAGTAAGGTATAATTTTCTACCTTATAAGGTAGAAAATTATACCTTTAAGTTAGAAAATTGAATGAAAAATAATTGTTTATAATATAATTTTTTACCCTAAAGGGTAGAAAATTATACCTTACTAAGGGTATATCACATATCCTACCCTAAGGTAGAAATTTCTACCTTTTTTTTTAGAGTGTAGAGTAAAGTAAACTAGGGGCTTGTCTATGGTGCACTGTTTCAAGTAATGATGCCATAAATAGTAATATTGCTGAATATCAAATATTCCGCATAGCCTAGCTGAAGCATATGAGTTAAATCATTGAAGTTTAAGCTACTTACATAATAAGCGTATTATAAAACAGGGTTAGTTTAAAACAGGGTTACTTTAAAATCAAAAAGATTAAAATAGGAATAAATGAATGAAATAAAAATTGAGTGAAGAAAAGAAAAAGAAAGAAATAAAAAAGCAAAAAACATAATAATAATTAAAAACCAATTCAAATAAATTAACAAAAGAAAAAAAACGAAAAAAAGAAACGAGAAAAGATAAAAAACCAAAGTTAAAAGAAAAAAATTTGAAAATGGAAAGTAATTAAAAAGAATTAAAGCAAAATATAAATTTTGTTCAGTTTTTTAAGAAAAGTAAGTTTGAGGGACGATGTGCGTTTGCTGGGTATTTTAATATGGTTCCCTTTTATATTTGAATATTTTTATATTTAAATATTTGTTTGAGCGTGTGAAACGTTTTTAATTGTGAGTGTTATTGAAAATTTTTTGTTGTTTATTTATTTTTATTTCTTAATGAAATACTTATATGAATTTTATTATTTTTATTATGATTATTGATTTTAAAATTATTATATTTGTTAAATCAAGTTACATGGTTTTTTGTTACGTTTTGTCAGTACATGACTGTTTGTAACTTTCTTGTTAGTGTATAATACTCGATTGTTATTTAGAAATTGATATTGGTTTATTAATATATAATTTTCTTATAACTCTTATAATTGTTAATTTATCATCATTATTATTATCATTATTACTTGTATTATTAGTACTATTTTATGGTATTTACTTAGGATTAGTTTTTAACTATTTCTAAATGACCTCGATGATCTTTTATCAAAATATATTCATAGATTGATAGGTTGAAACAGGGTTACTATAAAACAGGGTTACTTTAAACATTTTAAAGATATATATACATTTAGGGTGTCCTAAAAAAAAGAAGAGACTATACCCTCAAATGTTTGGGATTTGGACTGTAGAAAAAGAAAATACCCATATGTTACGGTTCATCTAGTCGACAATTGCAAGATGTATATTTTGAAAGTTTAAATATAACAATTTTTTCCGTATTTTTATTACTTTCGCTTTTGTAATAATTGTTATGAAAAAAAGATTGTTGTTAAAATCATACAGAATAATATATTAGATAAGCTAAAGAATGTTTATAAATTTCTCTTTTTGATTTGCTTGTTAAATAATTTTAACTAGTGCAGAAGTGTTCTCAATATCAATTTTTATTTGTTTTTAACACCAAATGTTCAAAAACTAAAATAAAGCAAGGTGCAAAGAGAAAATACAACTGCTCTATTAGTCCTAGAAAAACTGTTTACCTTTTTAATTACCGTATAAACAAGTTACCAAGAAACCAATTGCCTTCTGTTGAAAGTGTGTTGAGATATTACCTATTTTTAAACTCTGAAAAAAGCTACAGATTCAGGCTGTTAAAGTTTCACATTGCGTGTCCAAAAAAACGTCTTGGATTTGAACTTGTGTTTTTTGAAGGAGTTTGTGTTAATCATTTTGGGATCAATTGTGTTGTTACCGAAGTTATATCTGTATGGATCTGTAGGTTTTGGAGATAATATTCGAAAGGAGCTCAAGTATGGTAATTAGTTACCTTTAAAATAACGAATATTTTTTTAGTTCGTAATCGTTTTTAGTTAACTTAAATTTAATTGCTATCGATAAAATAACTTTTTTTTATTATTTACTTGGGGACAAAATAAAGAAGTTCATTAAAAAATACACTAAAATGCTAAAAATGAAAACATTTGAGTTTAAAGATAAAACAAAACATAACATTCTAGTAGAAGAATTTAAGTTTGCCTTAGGTAATCTTTTTAATATTTCAAAAATCTTTTTAAAATTATTAGAATTCTAAAAAGCGAAGTTGAACAATGGATTTACGTTGGAGTAAAATCTTGGGATAATATTTCTAACGACTGCCCAGAAAGAAACATCAAGCTTATACAAGACTTTGTGAAGATATCTTCAAATGATGATAGGCAAAATATAATGCTTGTTAAAAAAGATCATAGAAAAAAATTACGAGCCAAAATGCCAAAAGATCAACTCACAAAAGCATATACAGTATATGCTTTTGTGAGTTGATCTTTTGGCATTTTGGCTTGTAATTTTTTTAAAATGAATTAAAATGTTAAAAACCTCTTTTTGTTATAAAGTATATTATACTTTATAACTGTTTTCCTATGCGTTTAATTTAACAAAAAGAGGTTTTTAACATTTTAATTCATTTTTTCTTACTGTAAAGGTTGTTTATTTCATTATTTAATTCTGTGAAATAAGTTTGTAAGTTTGGGTTTTTTATATTTATTGAAGGAACGTTTTCTCAGTAATATGCGCGTAAAACAGTAAAAAATTATAAATCTCTCTGAATTTATAATTACACACCTAGCAAAGTTGCTAACTTTGGATCAAATTTCTTTATATATTCTATCTTTATAGACCAAATCAGATAGTTTAGAGGGTATAGTCTCTTGATTTTCAAATTTTCATCATTTTATAAGACACCCTAATGAAGATTAGCAAAGACTCAGAAGTTTCAAGTTTTTTCAGAAGTTTCAGAAGTTGAAAGTTTCACATAAGGAGTATCACTAAAATTTATGTAACTTTTAAAATATTAATAATATTTGTTATAAATAAATTTGTTCTGTAAAAATAATAAAAATGCTAATGAAATAGCAAAGCAATCTGACATACAATAATAACAGTTTGAAACTTTAGAATTCATTTATAAGTCTTATTTTTATTAGTTTTTTTTTAACTATATTATATTTATATTAAGTCTGATGATCAAAAACAAGACAAAAATGTTTTCTATAAAATGAATTTTCACTTTGCTCAGAACACACAACACACTTTTTTACTTTTCAGCTAAAAGTTCACTATCAGCTTTGGTTTGCAATTCAAAAGCTTCAAAAGCTTTTAAAACAAGGCTTTTGCTTTTGCTCCTGATTTCTAACTGAATGGAACTCTTTGCATTCCTTATTTAGGTTGTTAAGGAAACATTCTCCCTCCTTTTTACTCAACAACCCAATTGTTTTATGTTGCTTAAAACAACTTTTTTGAGTAGCAACCATGAAAGTATTTGTAGAAAAGTGAAAGAAATCTAAATTTGAGGCAATTAGATAGTGATTAAAGCTTGGTAAAAAGAGCAGGTTCAATAAAGTTTACATTCTGCGTTTGGTTAAAAAGAGAAAAAACTTTTTTAGAAGAACCAGGCCAGATTTGACAACAGAATTACTTACAGGAACAAATAAGAGATTTGAAGAGGTGGAAAATAGAGTCAAATATAAGAAAATGGCAAGCATGATAAAGAGAGGCAACCTTAGCAGATGTTAACTTTCTAATGGATTGTGTACATGCTTTCCATGAGAACTTTACCGTGAATGATATTCCAAGAAAAAAGCAAAGTAGAAAACTTAGTTAAAGTAACTCAGTAAGAGTAAGAGCCTTTTACATAGGAATTTGTTTAGTACTAGCATATCCATCAAAAGTATTACAACAATTTTTGGAAGTAAATAAATGAGTTTTTTCTGGAATTAAAATTTACAAGCCAGTGCAGACTGTTATAGAGGAGAAATCAGATTTAAGATTGGCTGGCTGTTCTAAGTTATTCAGAAGTTTTTAGTTCCAGGTTTAACTGACAAAGTGGTTTTGTCGAGAGGTGGAAAGAGTAACACAATTTTGTACTTAAGTAAAAGTGCTGCTACTTGAGTGAAATTTTACCAAATAACAAGTAAACTTTACCGGTCGAAAATTGTAGCGTATATGATTTAAAATGCAGCGAAATACAATACTTAAAAAAATATATCTAAGCAAAAGAAAAAAGTTCACATTATGTGTACTTTTACTTAAATTTGTAAAAAAAATAATTTATTAGTAAAAATTTACAAAAAACTATTATAAGTTTTTTTTACCCACATTGTTTATATGTTTTTGTTATATAATATTTGTAATCAAAGAAAAAAATAACAACAACAAAAAAGTTTTTACGTTGAACGTAAAAGCTCTAAATAGTAATAAAATTGAAAGAAGATTGCGAAATGGTAATATATATATGTGTGTGTATATATATATATATATATATATATATATATATATATATATATATATATATATATATATATATATATATATATATATATATATATATATATATATATATATATATATATATATATATATATATATATATATATATATACATATATATATATACACACACACACTCACACACATACATACATATGTTTTATACACACATATATATGTATATATATTGTGTATATATTAGACATTAAAGTGAGACTTAAAATAGTTAAAATAAACTTAAATAAAGCAAATTTGATGTCTTTATCATGAAAAAAAAGAAAAGAAATCTCATGTAAACAACTGTTTCTTTCAAGATTGTTTTCATAATATATCTGTGCATTTACTTTCTTTCATGCGATTCTGCGCATAAGGAACCATGACGTACTATTAACTATGCGTGCGCACGAAATTATTGGAACTATGAAGAGGTCTATTAGAATGACGCGAGTAAATTAATTTGTTACTTTCCACCTCTGGTTTTGTTATTGTTAAAAACATCACAAAAAGTAATTTGTAATTCTTGTTATACTTTAATGTAATTTTTCAAATAATTAAAGAACATTTCAACTTCAAAAGTTGATTAAAGATGCACATGATTTTTAACATTCTTAATTCTTAGAATTTTTGACATTCTTAAGAGTCAAAATGTCACAAATTCTAAGATCTATAGGGGAGAGGGGGGCAGTTTAGGACAGGGGTAGTTTAGGACAACGCGAATAATCCAAAAAATACTAACTCTTCAACAAAGTTAAATATATTCGTCGACTGAAAGTACTTTCACACGTAAGTGTCATAGGATTTCTTTCACAAAGGCATTCAGGTAGCTTTTCTACAAACGTTTTGTGGTTTTTGATATTTTTTCTAATTTTTTTAATTCTTAAGTGTAAGGATTTACAAAGAAACTTTCTCCACCAAAGGAATTATTTTTTGCATTTTATGTGAAAGGTATATGTTCTGCGACGTAAATAAAAAAATTCAACGATAAAACACAAATTCTTCACAAAAAAATTGTGGAATGTTTCCTGAGATCAGGGTTGAGGCAGCATTGGACGATTTTCACGGGGCACATTAGGACGTGTTGCGCGGATCATAACAAACTTATCTTCAAATAAAATTATACTTAGTTTAAAAATGGTGCGCAATTATAAAAAAAAATGTGAAAGATTTATAAACGAGGAAAATTTAAAAACTGCAGTTAAACATGTTTTTGATAAAACAATGAAGTTAAGAGAAGCTGCAGGTGTATTTGGGTTCTCTAAAAGTACGTTAGCTTACAGAATAAAAATGCTCAGAAATAATAGAAAATCGAAAAGTGATAACTTTTCAACCAAATATTCTGTGAATCAAGTATTTACTAATGCAGAAGAAGCATTGTTAGAAAATTATATGTTGAAATCATCAAAAATAAATTATGGTTTAACTTATTACCAAGCTAGAATTTTAGCATATGAATATAGTAATGCTTTGAAAAAATGTCCTGAACTATGGAGCCAAAATAAAATTGCTGGCATTGAATGGATGAAAGGATTTATGATAAGACACAAAAAGCTTTCTCTGCGCAAACCAGAAAATACAAGTCTAACAAGAGCAACAAGTTTTAACCTACAAAATGTGAATGAATTTCAACTCAACTTAGAAAGAGTACTCTGTAAGTCAAAATATTCTCCAGAACACATATTTAACATAGACGAAACAAGTGTCATGACTGTTGTGCAGGCACCAAATGTCATAGCTCTGCGTGGTCAAAAGCAAGTTGGTCAAAACGTCTCAGCTGAAAGAGGGCAGCTTGTAACTATGTGTGCTATTATTAATGCAGTCGGAAACACTATACCACCAGTTTTTATTTATCCTAGAGCAAGATTTCAAGAGCGTATGCTAACAGGAGGACCTAATGGTTGTGTTGGATTTGCTAACAACCCTAGTAGTGGATGGATGACAGGAGAACTTTTTATACGAGTGCTCAAACATTTAAAGCTCCATTCAAAGTGCAATAAAGAAAACAAGATTTTACAAGATTACTAGATAACCACGAAAGCCATTGTACTATTAATGCAATCAATTTTTGCAGAGAAAATGGAATTGTTTTACTTACATTCCCACCACATTGTACACATAGACTTCAACCTCTTGATGTTTCAGTATTGGGTCCTTTTAAACAAAAACTTTCTGTATCTCAAAATGACTGGTTGTTAAATCACCCAGGAAGAACTATAACAATTCACGATTTAGCCAGTATAGTAACCCCTGCATATAATAGCTCATTTACACCAAATAATATTACTGCAGGGTTCAAAAAATGTGGTATTTTTCCTTTTTCAAGAAATGCATTCACAAATGAAGATTTTGACTGTTCAGAGGTAACAAGCCAAAGCCTTAATTACATCTCTTATCAATCTAGTATTAATGACAATAATAAAAAAAGCTACATAGATTTTAAAATCTCAAATGTTAGTAATCATTCTATAGTAAAAACTTTTGAAGCTACTGTGCCAAATAATGAGTCACTTAATGCATATAAAAACTCAACTGATGAGCCGTCACAGCCATCTGCACCAGTTTTATCTCCTGAAATGATTAGACAATACCCAAAAGCATATCCAAGAAAGAAAACATCAAGAGGCAGAAAAAAAGGGAGATCAAGAATTTTAACAGACACACCAGAAAGACCACCAAAAACAGAATCTATAACTTACACAAAACAGAAAATATTTAACAAGCATATCAACCCCCCAAAAAAAAAAATTAATGCAATAGTCTCTGGCTCTACCTGTATGCACAATAAAAGTAATTCTTGTTTGCAAAATAAAATAAGTTTAGATTTTGAAGACAAGCCTGTTGTATACACAGAAAAATTGAAAACAGAAGCATTAAATCATGGAGATTTTTGTTTAGTCCAATGTGCTTCAACAGTTAACAATGCAACGTTAGCTTTTGTTTGCAGAATTGAAGAAATAAATGGAAACATTTTGGTTGTTAATTTATTGGATAAAAAAGTAGGATTTAATATATTTTACTTTCCTGATATACAAAATAAGTGGTCGGTGCCAATTGCAGAAGTCTTAGCTAAACTTCCTATGCCAAACAATGCAGGAAGCATTTCAAGAGGTTCTGGAATAATATTTAAATTTGATTTTTCTACATTTAAACTTGGTTGAATGTTATGAATTCTCTCAATTCGAACAAAAAGAAAAATTTTATGTTTATCTACATCCATTTTATATTCAAACTTTTTGTTTTTTTTATTATCTTTTTATTAATAAGAGTGATATGTGATTGAATAGCATTTTCATTTTAGTTTATTTGAATATACAAAAAAACTCATTAATGGTTTGAGATCTTTATAAGAATAATTATGTTACTCCTAATAGTTCTGTTGATTCTGTTATTGTTAATAATTACTGCTAAACGAAAAAATTAGGTTTTAAGAAACATTTCTTGTCTTTTTATTATATTTCCTAAACTTCCCCAACATTGTCCTAAACTACCCCCTCTTGTGGGGTAGTTTTGGACTATTGGTAGCTTCGATTTTAAGAAAAAAAAACAACCATAATTTATTTGAACTAGCTCGACTTTGCTTTTTTTTGAAGAACGAATACCTAAATTATCTTTTTCAGCAAAAAATTTAATTTTTTGTCAAACAGTACGAAATCTGTAATATCTTTTTAAAAAAGTGTCCTAATGTGCCCCCCTCTCCCCTAATCAATAAATAAAATAAAATTTTAAGCAATATAAGTATAAATTTTTTTTTTGCTGTTTTAATGCTTAAAATTCAAACAGTTTTATATAAACGCTTTTCATAATTGCAGCTAGAAAAAAAAATCCAAGCAATCATAATTTAAAGTGTTTCATATGCAAGTTGGTCATGTTGCGCCACTCATTGCAAGTAAATCATGTCGCTCACTCATTGCATGAAGATTGTGTTGCGTCAGTATTTATTGATTGTTACATCAAATTTTGTGTATATCTTATATATATTAAAGTGGCAAAAATTACAGATTTTTGACCAAAATTTGATACAAAAATATAATAATTTGTTTTGATGTAGAATTTCATCCTCTTTTTTTATCAAACTAAAAGTGTTTAAAAAAACATTTACTGTCTCAAAAAAATATATAAGAAAAGTAATGCAACTTATTGGACAATCACCATTTTAAAACAGTTTAGGTTTTGCAAACATCTCATTAACAATACTAAATGTTTATTGTGTTCCTCATCTGAGTGAATCCAGCACACCTAAACTAATCATCATTGAATTCTGAGTAAATCCAGCACACTTAAACTCTTCGTATTGAATTTTGTGTGAAACTAGCACACCTAAACTTAAAATCTTTTCTGAGAAAGATTTAAAAAAAAAAACATGTGAACATCTTTATTGGTTAAAGTTATGAAGTTAGTTTTGGTTAGCTCTTTAACAGCCAATTCAATAGAGTTTAACACTTTAAAAAAATATTTTAAAACTTTAAAATTAACTTCCACATTAAAACTATTTTTTCCAATGTTTAAAATTGTTTTTTGATTGCGTGGTTTAAATTTTACTAATCTCTCAATCATGGGAACCAATAAATTCTATTACTAACCTTTCAATTATGGAAACCAACCAGTTCCATTACTAATCTCTCAATCATGGGAACCAATAAATTCCATTACTAACCTTTCAATTATGGAAACCAACCAGTTCCATTACTAACCTCTCAATCATGGGAACCAATCAATTTCATTACAAATCTCTCAATTAGTTTCATTAAGTTTTGATGTTTATTTTAATTTTTTATTTTCATACTTAAAAACATGCTTTTGCAATATAGAGTTTTTTTTTTTTTTTTTTGTTATTCACCTCCTCAAGGCCGAGAAGGCCACTACAGTTGAGGAGGCTACTTAATAGTGGTTTATAACCCTCTTCCGACTCTATAACTCCGAAACACGAACCTTGACGAACAAGGCCGCTGCGCAGAGAAACAAGTTGAGCGCGGTACTACCAGGGACGTGGTGGGGATCGAACTCGGAACCTCTCGCTTATGAAGCGAGCGCTTTACCACTACACCACTACCGCATAGTTACAAACGGTTGTCAAAAAAACTAGTTACAAACGGTTGTCAAAAAAACTTATTCAGTCTATATGAAGTATTCTATACAAACTTGATATTTCCTCAAAATGTTTTCTTACTGCATTCATGAGCAGTTTTCTTTATAATATCATTAAAAATATTGCTACAACTTGATACTTTAGTCATTACAATCTGATTCTGCATCATTACATTCATCAGAGTTGTTCACTTCATGGCTTTCATCTTCTTTACCTGGTTTCTCATCTGAACATGTTTAGTTTAAAAACCGGGTTTGTTATGTAGTTTTATTATTATAAATTAGTAATAGTATATTATTAAATAAATAATTCATAATAAATTAGTTCCACACCAGTTTTTAATAGCGGTATTGAAAGCCCCAAAAACTATATGCTTTTCAATTTAAATATAGTTAGATTTATGGTGCTTTTGGTAATGCTTTATAATCGCATTTTAAAACTGTCATTTTAACTGTCAAACTTTTTCATTTGATTGTGCTATAATATCATAATTTATAAAACTTATATCTCTTATTTATAGAAACAGTATAATATGTGAAAATAAATGTGCATATAATTTCTGGAATGAACAACAGACAAAAATTTTTAATAAAGAAAAGAAGCCCTCTATAAATAAATATTCAAGAACAAGTCTAAATTCTTTTTCAGAAGATACATTTAGCATAAATGCAAAAAAATAATTGCAATTCATTCAGTTAATTAATGATATGTTATTCATTTTTCAACTTAAAATCGTAAAAAAAGTAAAAAATGTTTTTAACTAAAAAAAATCGTAAAAGGAATTGGCCAAATAATAATCAAACATCAGAGTTTCAGAGGACGCAAAAAATGTAAAAATAAAAAAAAAAATTTAAAAATACATATTTTGTGACAAATTTTAGGGTATACTATTTTAAACCTTTTACTGTAATAGGCAGTTAGACCAGAATCAGTTGTTCCATTTACCATCACATACGCTGTTCCATTAGCATTTTCGGCAAACTAAATCATCAGAGAAAAGATTCATAATTAAAACAACTTAGTTCAGAAAAGAAAAACAAAGCAAGATTTTACTAAAATTTTAAACGTACTGTTTTTGAAGCTTTTAACCAATAGGAGTAAAAAGCATAATTTGTGCAACTTTTATTACAACTGTTAAAGTTTATCCCCCCTTGACAACTTTTGCAACCACACCACTGAAGATTATTAACAATGTAACTAGATGTTAAAAAAAAATTATAGCTGCATCATGCTACGTACTTTGTTTTTAAAATTACCATTTCGTGACTACAATTATGTCAGTTTTTTTATTACAAAAAGTAAAAATGTTTATAATACCCCGCAAACGTATCTTCAAGTGTAAAGAAATAATTTTGAACAGCAGTATAATCGTGTACAACTTGTCGAGTGCCTGACCAAAATAATGCCTAACAGTAAAAAACATTACTTATCAAGCACTTAAAACATTTGAAATACAGAAATAAACAACAACCCAAAAAAGGTGACTATACAAAAATAAACAGTTAAAATATTTGAGATAACTTTCAATAGTTTTATATAATTTTTAACTATAAAGTGTTCTTTTAAATCAAAATTTTAAAAAATCTTGATTTAAAAGAAATATTTTTTTAAATTAAATCTAAAACTTGGTTGTTTACAATTTATCATAGAAATACTATTTTGACATGAAATTAATTTAGAATTAAAAAGTTATATATGCTATATGTAAATGAAAACCTATTTAATTCTTTTAAAATAAACTTTTCTCAAATTAAAAAAAAAAATTTTGAGTTCAAAAATGTCACTTTTTTAAAATTTTATAAAGGAAGGTGCCAAAAAGATGTTATATGTATATAACATCTTTTTAACACCTTTTTGGCACATGATTTATATCATACATAATATACATGATACATCATCTTTTTTAATGCTGATATATATAAAGGTGATTATCAGAGGCGATTCTACAAACAATATAAGGGGGGGAGGGGGGATGAATCCTTAATAAGTACCGACTGGCTTCTAAAAAAAAAAAAGGTCCTCAAAACTAAAATTTACCCGACTAAGTTGTGTCAAATACCCGACTAGCCGACTAACTTCGTAAAAAACCGACTATAACTTGAAAATCATCTTCTTTGGGTGAGGAGGGGGTGTACCACCCCCTATCTCCTCCTTCCCTAAAATCGCCTCAGGTGATTATAGAAATACATACCCTATATTATTTTCTTTTATTTACAATTCTTTACAATTTTAATTTTAATGGCATTTCTTATGATAACTTTGAAACTTGCAATTATTGTTTGAACGTAAGTACGACCATGTGAAAATAAAAACATTTTATTCCAAACTTCATTGGACAAAAGTGCATAAAGAAATAGCACATGCTAGTGGAGAATTTCATTTATTACTTCCTTCATTCCGAAATACTGTTCTGATTTGCATTCAACGTAAAGAATTATCGAAAATAAATAATGTTGATAGTTTTTTTATTTTTTTCTTTAAAATATATCTTAATTACATATTTTATTATATAAATTTTTTAAACTTTGCGTCAACTAGAGTATTCTAGGAAATTAATTAAAAACAGTCGTAAACATATAGAAAAATACAATACTACTGATGATAAAATTTGAAAGCCACCGCTAAGAAAAACTTTTACCAATATGGATTGCCAAACTGTTAGGATGTCTGAATTTCTAATGGAATTAAAGAAGGAATAAAAGAAGTCTGAAGTTCTAATGGAATAAAAACCAAAATTCAAGAACAGTATCACGTAGTTGAGTCAACCCTAACCACTCGTTGTTGTTTACAGGAAGTCTGTCTTCGAGACTGTATACAAAAGAGGAAACCTTATATTTTAAAACAAAATCAGCTAAAGTGATAAAGGTTTCCATAAGTATTCTTAAATAAAACTGTTTGTTTTTGGAAAAAGATTTAAAAGGTCTAAAATATCACAACTATCGTACAATGTCAAATGCTTTTTGGTGGAATGCCATCAACATGGCCGTAGACAACTTACTTAATCGGGGGGGGGGGGGGCTTGAAAGAGTAGGGGCGCAAATAACATGTCTCTTAACAATAAAACTCTTCGGAACTCTGTAGTAATGCCTATACTGTATGTATTACACTAACTTTTTTAAATGTGATATCTTGTAGGTCTTTGAAGCAATTTATTACTTAAAAATATTTTTAATAATATGAAGCAAGCGCTCTAACCACTGCGGCCGTGGCGCAGTGGTTAGAGCGCTTGCTTTATAAGCAGGAGATCCAGGTTCGACACGAGCTCTGGACAAATTTTCGCGCCACGGTAAGGAAGGAGGCGTGAACTTCCCGGTTAAATGCACTTCCGCGGTGCTCTGTGACAAGATCGTAAGGACTTCTTGGGGCACCTAAAAAAAAAAATAATAAAAAAAAAAAAAAAATTAAAATTTGGCCTAAAAATTTACGAATTTACGAATGCGTACGAGATTCGGAAATTATTATATAGATAAGAAACAGAAACCAAATTTTGGCTACTTTTACAAACTTCAAGTTTTATATAGTATAAGAATATTATAAAACATTACAGCAGTTTCTAGATTTTTTTTCAAAATTGTCCAAATACAGTTTTTCTTTCACTTCGGCTACAAAAATCATTGGCTATATCTATTATGTTAAGTTCATTAGTTTTTTGTGTGTGTATATTTAAGAGCATGCACCAGTGATGATTCCTTTTCAACTTCATTTGCTTCTCTGTAATACACAAAAAATTATGTGTTATATTGGCATACAAATACGCATTTTAGTGCATATGTTAGTCAATTTGAGATACACTGACAGTCGTAATTATTAAATATATAACAGTAAGGTTTATAGGAAATCCATTCATATCTTACCTGACACAATTAAGGACTTTTTGTAGAGTGTCTATTAGTTCAGTTGTGGATTCGTGCATAACTTGTAATTGTGCATGCAGTCTTGAAGCATTTAAATCTGTAGCATAGAAAGCAAGAACTTCGTTATTTATTGAACTACTTTCATATAAAACATTTTTAAGTACTGATTCTATCTTTTGAAGCATTAAATATCCTTGTTGTTCAAATCTAGATTGAATACTACCAATTGCCATTTCTATAGCTTCGAAAAATATCTTTAAAAAAGTCAAAACTAGAATTTTCAGATAATACTGATGCAGATGCTCCTATTCTAAAACAACGAGGTACTTTGCGATGGCGGGGCAAAGCAGGTTTTTCTAGTTGAAGTAATTTTCTTTTAATTTCAATGCGGTTCCAAAATAGCCCAAATGAATTTTCAGACCAGATAGATTTCAATGTAATTAAAGTTCTCTCAACAACTTTCTGACCTTCACTAGCCGAAAGTGTAACCTTTTGCAAACTTTTTGATAAACTGTCTACCATGCATAAAATAGTCTAGCCCAATTCAATTCCAAACGAGAAAGGGAATTTTTCCGAGTGTACTGCAACTCCGCCTATTCGAGCAACGATCTCACTGTCTTTTGTCTCAGATTTAGCTTCTTCCCAAGCGACTTGTAGAGCTTCATATTTCGGATATGGAATAAAATTATTCCGCTCTTACCGTCCAGCGTGTAGGGTAGAGTATACAAATACCGGGTGTCCTAGGGAGAATATATTCTTTAATCTTTTTGAAAAAGCATTCACGTTTGGGAAATTTTTTATCAACTTTGTAATTTCATGAACAGTGTTCAGAGCATTTTTCATGATGCTGATAGCTTTAAGTGTATCTTGTACTGCTAAGTTCAAAGCGTGACCATAACAATGGGAATATAGTGCTTTGGGTTCGAGGTCACATATTCTCTTTGCAACTCCAGACTTGCAACCTGTCATGACGCCGGCACCATCATAACATTGACCGCGACAATCATTAATTAAAAGATTCATCCGCATAAGAACATCTTTGATAGTTGCAGTAATACTTTCAGCCGATGTGTTTTCCATACTATAAAGTCCGACAAACACTTCATGCACTTCCAAGTCATCTTCATCTACATATTGCAAGCAAATCACCATTTGCTCAGTGTTGGACTGATCTGTGGTTTCATCTACCATAATAGTAAATCATTTTCCAGAAATGTTGGACGTAATTTTTCTAAGTAGAGTGAGACCCATTATCTGCAGACTTTCATTTTGGATAGTTGCACTCGTAAATTTATCTTGCAACTTTCTCATCCATTTAGTTAAAGCGGGATTATTTTTGCTTCTGAAATTAAGTAACTGAGAAAAGTTCGAATTAAACTCTTTATAATCTTTGTCTGTATTGTAATCACCACGCAGAGCAATACCTTGTCTGGTGAGAAATATTGCTCTATTTACCATTTTTTCCTCTGCATGAGTTTTGCTAAGAAGTTCACCAATATCTTTAGTTGTTAAAGGAATAGTTATAACCTTCTCGATGGCTTCTCGATGAGAAAGAGTATTTTGGTGTTTCTGGAATTTTTGTAAACCCTTTTTTCAATTAGAAAATCCAGTTTTTGTGAAAACATCCTCGCTGCATTTTTAAGATGATAAATTATGCATCTCCATTAGCATACAATAGTAGCATAAAACTGTATCGTTACATTCGTTATAATGCAACCATGGAAACAGTTTGTACCATTGCTGACAAAATGATCGCTTCTGACTACCCAAAGCATTTAAAAAAAGTTGTCTATGGCCTTGCTACCTCATGTACGTTTTGGAAAAACAAAAAAAGCATCTAAGTAATAGTCCGCATCAACACAGGTTGATGCGGACTATCACTTAGATGCTTTTTTTATTAGATTGTAACATTGGAGGCAGAGTTAACATGATTGTTCGCTGAGTTAGTAATTAAAGAAGAAAAATTAAAGACAGAACTAGAAGATGATGCCAAAGTAACAGTGGATACAGAGCCAGCATAAGAAGAAGTATTAGCAGTAGTATCAGGGTTAGCAAGAGATGCAGTAGTAAAAGTATTTTTAAAACCATTAGAATTCGAAGTATTATCTAAAAAAAAAACGCTGTAGTAGCTGTAGTTTCAGGGCTAGAGGTAGTGGCAAACTTAGGTGAAATTGATGAGACAACAGTTTTTGCATAGAAAGAAGTAATAGTGCGGTTGGTATCTGCCCCTTGCAACATTTCCTTCAGTCGTTTACGACGCTTCCCTTCCGCACAAGATAATTTTCGTTTAAAAGACATACCACCGAAGTAAATCATATAATAAATTGTTACATAATGTTACTATAATTATCACAAACTTATTTAAATCTAATTTGCAAACTGTAATTATTAGATAATAAATATTATCTAATAATATTTTAATCTAATTATTAAATTCATGAAACTTAAAACTCTAATAAAAAAAAAGGAAAATGCAAATTTATTAAAAAAAAATCGCCTTACATGAGCAAAACAACTTTTTATTAGTTGTAGCAAGTTCAATACCACGTTAAAACAAGTTCTATACAACGAGTTCTTTTTTTCATTCAAAATGTAAAATGTAAAGTTATTTACATATTTGCGGCATTTTTATTTTTACTATTTATTCAATTGCGAAATAATTTTTTATAGTTGTTTTGCAATTAAAGAAATTAGTTATAGATATTTAAATAACGAAGGTTGTATAAATGTTTTCAAATTGCTTATAAAAATATTATCAGAGGCGCAACAAATCGAAAAGCGGGGGACTATATCCCCCCTCAAGCCCCCACTTGTCGACGGCCATGATCAAGATGCGATAAAGTTTTCAAGTATAAGGGCTACCAAACAAAATATTAATATTAGTTTTAATATTTTGATGTACACTTTTATACAGCACTATGTTTTTGTTTGATACGCTGTTTCCACGATTACAACTTTTTGTTGTTTTTAGTAAACTTTATAATTATTATAGTTATACTTTAGTAAAAAATCATTTTTTATCTTATTAGTTATAGCTAATACCATTAAAAATTACATTAACTAATGAATAATAGAAGTTAATTATAAATGTAGTTTTAAATTTGAATTATAAAAAAAGGAAACTATATCAACTTTAATGAAGGAAGCTTTCATGGTGTACAAATAAGACCTAGCAAAACAGGGTCTAGCATGACAGGGTTTGACAAACCATAAAAAATGGACAATTATTGGCAGCATTTATTTAAAATCTTTTTAAAAAATAGTATAACTCATAAGCAATTTAAAATATACTGTATTAAGGGTTGTCATTAAAAATAACTAAACAATATACGCGCAAGTAACTAGAAAAGCTTGAACAAGACTTATAAATTTTCTGACTTGTATAATTGGTAGTTTAAAAAAAAAGGTAGGGTCATGGCACCCCCTACCGCGACTTTAAGAAAACTTTTAACTTCAAAATTTCTTAACTCCATAGCCATAACAGATTTTTTTTTAGGGTTTTCGAATTAATATTTTATACTCAAATTTACAAATACATAAATTTAGTATGATTATAAAACAAAGAAGACATTGGTTATAAAATTATCCTCCTAAACTTTTTTCAGAATTTAAACTTTTTTTCTTTTTAAATTCTTTTTTTAAATGTTTTTTTTTTTTGTCTTTTATTTTCATTTTTTATTGTAAGAACTTGTTTTCTTTTAGATTTTTCTTGTTTTTCTTTTTCTTTTAATTAATTTTTTTTTCAGCAGCCTTATTTTTACGTTCAATTTTTTTGATATCTTCTTTATTTGCAGTACACAATATTGGGTATTAACATAAGATTTACAATTCTTATGAAGTTAATTTTTTTTGTTGCTATGGATACTTACTTTGCATAGCATAGCAACAACATATTTTTGGTAGTTGTTTGTAATTCAATTACTAACACCAACAGTAATTTAATTGCTTTTAATTTTAATTACTAACATTTGTAATAACTTAATTACTAACAAGAATTAGTACCCTACGCAGCATATATATTTTAACATTTAAACTTTTAAATACAAAATATTTGTTAGAAGAATTATTTAGATATGGTTTTATATTTCAAAACAAAATATTACTGAAGAAATTTATTCAGCCAAAAATTTCTGAATTTAAAGACGTTGATTTTAGGCATGCTGCTTAATTGTCAGTAAAAGACAATCAACCAACTGCAAGTAGACGTGGTTGAAAACCAGTTACATTTGATGATAGTTATACTAAAACTAAAAAAATGGTGTGCATCTGGTATATTTGAATCTCATTCATCCAATGAATTATTTTTTGCTGCTAGTAAAAAACTAAGAGATGAATCTATTGTTATTGCTGCCAAGGACGTTTTAAATATTTCAAATACAGATAAAGCAAGTAATTATTTAGCAGACAAAGCACTGGCTTAAATAATTGATGCCAGCCTGACAAAAGCTTCATATAAATTGATTAAAAGCGGAGCCTTGAAGAAAGAATATAACATCTACCCCGCTTACAATGAGGTCAGGGATGCAAAATTGATATGTTATTCTGAAAATATTACAGTTTGGTTTCAGTTCATTTAAAAGATTTAATGATTCATACTTTGCAAAGAATCTGTTCACTTCAGGAACTTGTGCTGAGGCACTCAATATTAAACGACAAAGCAATAAAAACAATGACACTCACGTGTAAGGCTGGTTTTGATAATGCTACTGGCTAAAGCATTTATAAAAATATCAAAACCTTTTATTCAAATTTTACATTTTCATGGTAACACTCTCTTCAGGATTTAAAATAGACTGATTATTGCTTTGACACTCTTAGATTATGTGTGTCCCTTTATCCATGGTATTACATGGCTCAATCAGTTCATAAAACATTGATACATGCGCATCACATAATTAAAAGTTGTATATTATCCATCGAACTTATGTCAGATGAAGCTCAAGAGGCTAGAAATAAACACTTCAAATCTTATCGCGAAAATTTCAGCCGAAAAACAGTAAGAAGATCCACAAATACTGATCAAATCAATAGACTCCTAGTTTCCAGTGATCCTGTTATTTCATCATTGCGTTGATCAACATCACACCTAACAAATCATAAAACGTTTCCTTCAGATGTTTTACAATTATTTAAACAATCTTCAAACGATACTATTTTTTTATAATTTTTGGTAAAATGTTATGATGACAATGTTTTCTTTCACAATTTTTTGTTTTTACTATTGCTAAACCATTACTTACCTAAATACTTAACTGTTATTAAATTTAGGTGGGTCGAAAATTCGATAAAAGTTATTCAAAAATCAATTTACCCCTTTGTAACTAAGGAAAGTATCGGTAACTAAGCAATATAAGTATCCATAGCAACTAAATAATAAAAATTTATCACTTTTATAAGAAATGTGATCTCATATTGGAACTCATGCCGAATTTAGTGAATATAGCACTGGTAAAAATCTGCAAATACCAAAATAGGTTGTTGCTTAGCAAAATAAAGGTATCCATTGCAAAGAAATAAGAAAAATATTACTTTCATAAAAAGGCAGACTTGATATTAGTACTCATGCTAATTTTAGTGAATATAGCCCTATTATTAAATGAATTTTGTCCAGTAAAAGTGAATTCTGGCCCACTGTGTCTTGGGTTAATTACCTTTATTTGGTAATTTAGTTTAACTTAAATGGGTTTTTAGAGAGAAAACTTCACAAAATAAAACACGTCCGATAAAATATTTTTATAAACGGTAAGTGCTAACTATTATAACTTTCGTAATCACCTATCGTGTAAAGGATTAAACAATGTTATACAAAAAAAACTAATATTTTTTGATAAAATTTAAAATAATCAATGTTTTTACAACTATTTTAAACTTTATCGAAAAAATTATATAAATTTTAAGCCATAAAATAAAACTAGACAAAATTGTTTTTACTGTTAAAGATTTTCTTAAGAAAGCAATAAAAAATCATTTGCGGGTAAAAAAACATCTCAAATCTTTAAAAATATATCTTTATAAAAATATATTATAACTGAAATAAGTTAGTTTTGTATAAAACAATACTAAAAAAAAATTTTAAGAAAAAAACATTAAAAATTTACTGATTTTTTCAAAAACCACGGTAGGTGCTTCTTCACGGTAGGGGGTCCCATGACTAATTTAAATATAACATTTATAATAATTAGTAATTAAATAAAGATGGAATTATTTATTACTACAGTCTAACAAAAACTCGAAATTCTCAAAATTTTGTGTGTTATCATTTACATTTTTATATTGACAGAATTTTCATAAATATTATGAAGTAATTTAACAATTAAATTATAGTTATTTTAGTAATAAAATTCTGAAAACACATGAACTATTTGTTTATTATGTTTTCATAAAAAAGGTTTTAAATCATTAAACATAACTTTATTAAATTTAACTTTATTTAAAAAGTTGTTTAATGCTGGAAATAATGTTTTAAATCATTCAACGACTTTTAAATAACGGAATCTTTTTTTGCAATAAAGATTCAAAAGTTATTAAAGCAACAATGGTGACAGAAAATCTTACTTTTTTGCACTGAACGTAAATTAATTAAATCAAGTTTAGTTAACCTAATATATAACCACTAATGGATCATTCTAGTTTAATTCAACTTATGCTTGACGCAACGCCATCTTTAATAACTTTAGTATACATATAGCTTAAATTAATGAAAAAAACAATTTAATTCAAATTTTTGTGTCCCACGGAAATTAACGAATGCAATATTGTCGATATTCCTTTATTATTAAATGGCAACCCTCACACGGATCCCTTTTCTTTATGTCTTTTTATATTATTATTCACTACATATCTCATTTGAACTATATATACAATTTATTGCAAAATTAGCATTTGCAAATAATAAATTGTATATATATTTAATATAAGATTTCAGAATCATTTGTCAAAGGCATTTTGCGATGACTTTAATATATGATTCTGAAATCTTTTTTCTTTGGTTTAATACAGGGGCGGATTAGGCCACCGGGACACCGGGACATTTCCCGGTGGGCCGTCAGCAATACAACATTTTAAAGTTTTATAATATTTTAAAACGTATTTTCTTTAATTTTTTTAATAAATTTCTAGAATAGTAATAAAAAATTGTGAGTTGAAATATACTTCAGATTTTGCTTTATTCAACTTTGTTTTCACTATAGATTATTGTTTAAATAAAACGAGTTAAATAAAAACGCGTTAAATAATTTATTATACATATCTTATATAGAATTTTTAATTTAATGTAACGCTAGTTTTATAATTTATTATTTCAATAAACATTTTCTAAATCAAAACAATATTATAAATATAATATAAAATATCTAACAAAAAAAGTAATTAGGTATTTATCTAAATATTGGTTTTTTATTAATATGGTATTTTACTATTTAAAAATTAAAAGTAATCTATTTATATTTTATATAGTATGTATAATATTAACAAGAAATCCCTACACAGTTTATAAAAATAAATATGAATGATTTATTATTAATGAAGATGTAGGTTTATTTTAATAAATATGTAGGTTTAATAATAATGTAGGTAATAATAATGTAGGTTTAATAAAATGTAGGTTTATTTAAAAAAATATTAAAATTAGTATATTCTAAAATTTTTAAGTTATATTCTTTAAAAATAATCAGATTAACAAACTTCACACAAATAACAATACAGTCGCAGGTCTTCCATTCATAACACTTATTTAAAAATAATCAATAAAAATAGTAGTAGTTAAAAGGCTAATACAAATGTTTATTATTTTTTTTTTTTTACAGGTGTGATGTCTAAGCGAAAAAGTGGACATGAAAAGTTACGTGAGAAAAACATAAAGCTTCTGCGAGAAGATGCTAAAACAACTAAAAATCTACTATCCATGTTTTCTAAACTGAATTCAAATACCCTGCAACACCATGCTGATGCTGAGCCTGTTGATGAGGTTCAATCTCACGTTGCTAAAGAGAAATGAACTTACAACTTTCTATAAATATCACCCACATCAGCCTGAAACACGTCACTTTAATTCAAAAATAGTATATTATCGTCCTGAAGATGGCATGCAGCGTATGTTTATTTCATTTTCAGAAGAAGAAGAGTGCCTGTTTTGCAGTGTTTGTTTGGCACATGGAAATGAGAAGCAGAAACCAAGTTCGTTTGTAACAGGTTTTAACAGTTGGACTCATATTCATCAACGTATTGTGGAACACGAATCGTCAAAGAGACACCAAGAATGTGTCGAGGCTTATCTACATTTCTCTGCTAATCGAACCATTCTAGATATGGTACAAGGTAAGCAATATAGTCTACGAAAACAGCAAGTTTTACATCGTAGATTGATCGTGGACAGAGTAGTGTCAATTGTCAAAGTGATTGGTAAACGTGGTATGCCATATCGAGGTAAGGCTGGTTGCGAAGCCGTCAATGTTTTGGCTAACGACAGAGTGGATCATGGAACATTTCTTGAAATCGTGATTCTTGTTGCGAAGTACAATGAAATTCTAAAAGCGCATTTGAAGGAAATTATCGACAAAGGCATGCTGAATGATAAACAGGATAAGAGGAATAGAGCTAACAGAAATACTTTCATTTCCAAATCCACTGTAAACCAAATTATATTAGGAATCGCTAAATTAATGAAAAGTGCCATTGCTGAAGAAGTACAACAAGCGGGAATATTCTCAGTGCAACTTGACACAACTCAAGATGTAACACAAGCGGATAAATGTGCGATAGTCCTGCGATACGTTACCGACAAAGTTTAGGAGCGACTTATTGGTGTTGTCGATTCGCATTCTGGAAAAGGCAGTGATCTGTGCAAATTGATGTCAAATGTTTTGGAACAAAATGGCATTGATATTACTAAATGTGTGTCAGATAGTACTGATGGCGCGTCTAATATGGCCGGGGCATACAATGGATTTACTACATTCTTAGAAAAAGCGTCTCCTGGACACATTCACACATGGTGTTATGCGCATGTTTTAAATCTGGTCGTATGTGACGCCACCAGCAGTTATGAAGCTTCAATGACACTTTTTGGTATACTTCAAAAGGCTGCTATGTTTTTTCGTGAGTCCTACTTGAGAATGGACCTTTGGAATGATCACATGAAAGAAAAAAATGGCCTAACATTTACAAACGACTAAGTGTTATCGGTGCTACTAGATAGGGGTCCAAACACGATGCCCTTCAAAAGTTTTTTGGTACGTTTCGCGACGGTGAAGGAGCATTATACACAGACGTCGTTCAAGTACTGGAAATAGCAGTCTCTTCCACTAAATTAAGTGTTGAAGCACGCTATGATGCGCAGTGTCTATTAACGTCCTTATTGAAGTATAAGACTGTACTGACGGGATTTGTATATCTAAGAATAATGGAGTCAACCACACCACTGTCCAAATACCTACAGACGTCTGGATTGAATTTCATAAAGGCGTTTGAGATGGTTAAAGTAACTATTTCAGAAATTCAGACTCAATCACGCAATTTTGATCAAGTTAAGGTGGCTGCAGACCATTTTATTAATGTGTCCGCAACCATTCTTGACGAGAAAGAATGTGATTGTGTTATACAGACAGATTTGCCAATGGTACGCAAAAGAATAAGAAAAGTAATGGCAGGAGAATTAGCAAATGATGATCCACTTACAGATCCTTTAAAAAAGTTTGAAGTAGAGGTCCATAATGGTATTCTAGACACAGTGTTAAGAAGTCTGTCGACTCGGTTTGCATCACACGGTGAACTGTACTCTGATACGAGTTGTTTTGACCCCAACGGATTTTCTGAGTTATTGGAATGTAATATTCCAAAAAAAGCCCTTCAGAAAATCTCATGTCATATTTCGGTAACAGGTGTGTAAATTTACTTATAAATATAATTGATTGGTTTCTTGTTAAATTTTATTAGTAATTGCTTAAGTATTTTTGTTTTCCAAATTGGTAAACTTCATTAAATTTTTAATTAGCATTAGATAAGGTTATCTCTTTTGTTCTTTATTTTGAATATTTATAAGATTATCTTTATCTTTTTATATTTTAGGCGAAGAAGCGCAGCTGTTGCTTGAGCTGTTGGACTTTGCAAAAAAGCGGCCAGTTTTAAAAAAAAAATTGGAAGATAGTTACGATTGTTCTGATCAAATCACGATTGATGAGGATGAGGTTGAAAATGAAGATGACGCCACCAACCATAAATGCGGCCCTCTAAAGAAGTGTCGCTCGTGCATTTACTGTTGCTACCATGTGCTTCGAAAATATAATCTTTACGGCAAGAGCTACTGCATACTGCACAGGGCTTACAAATTCATGCTCACAATTTCAATTACCCAAGTGGCTTGTGAGAGGAGTTTCAGCAAGTTGAAATGTGTCAAAACAAGATTGCGAAGTCAGTTGACAGAAGATCACTTGGACTCACTGTTGATGATGTGCATTGAAAAGGACATATTGAGTAACATAACCAACGATGAAATTATTGATGAACTTGCTAAATCGAGTGGTGAAAGTTACTGTTTTTATGATTTTTAGTTTTTGTGATTTAAATATGAATTTATAATACAAATATAACACATGAACTTAAATGACATCTTTATTGATTTTAAACAAGTGTATACAAGTCCTTATTGTTCAATAGTGTTACAAAAGTATTTAAAAGTGAGGGGTTACAAGCGAATACGATTTAAAAAAAAAGGTCACTTGGTGGGCCTTTTTCATGATAGCATTTCCCGGGCCTTTTCAAAAGCCTAATCCGCCCCTGGTTTAATATGTAACAAATTTCTTTATTAAAGAAAACTGCATTTTCTTTTTGCAAAATCATAGGTTTTCTTTTTTAAATCTGATTTATGTGTATTGAAATTTTTATAACAACAAATCATAAAAATAAAAACAAACCGTTAAAATTAGGAAATTATTAAAAATACTAAAATTAAAATCTAGTAAGAATTAACAATTTAAAACTGTTTGATAAAAATTTAGTTATATGGTTTCGAGTTCGATTATATGTCTTCAATGTTTCGGTGCCTAATCTCACTGATTTTGTATTGTCTTTCTTTAACAATGGTTGGAGTATTAAACAATAACAAAGATTAATATTTTTGAGTTCCATTATTTTTTTAAGGCTTATAATGATCTTGGCTTGTAATAAACCCAAACACATCTCTTGAATGCTAATAATTATCTTTAAGGCTAATATGGGTACACAAATCTTTTTATTTTTTTAAAAAAGTCCTCATTATCAATATTAGTCTCCTTAAATGATCCAATCCATGAGTCGTTATCATTTATCAAACATACACACACTCTAAAGCCCATATTCTCAAATAAGCATTTTTTTAATAATTTCATCAGTTTTGAAATTAAAGATAAATAAATTCTTATTTTTCTAACTTATTTGTCAGTTTGTTATTAAAGCTACTAGTTGTTTTAGATTTACTAGCTCAAATTGGTATGTTGTCTTCTATTGTTTGCAACCTGTTCAAGAACCATTATCTTCTGCAACATCATCCTGAAAATAAAACTAATTTACAAGATAAAATCTTGTAATAAAGACTTAAATTTTAAGATAGAGTCTTTATGATACTGACTTTATCATGAAAATTAATCGTATTTTAGGATGATGTTGATGAAGATAATGGTTCTTGAATAGATGGCAAACAATGGAAGACAAAATACCGATTTGAGCTAGTAAATCTAACTGAAACCGTTAATAGCTTCATTAATACTCTGACAAACAAGTTACAAAAATTAAATACTTATTTTTACTTGTAAATAAAGTTTATACAACATCCTTTGGACACAAATGGCAACGAGATAAAGGTTGGGTCAAGTAAAGCTGACACTTTTTGTTTCTTATAATAAGGACGCTTAAAAAATCATACAGAGTGTTATTATACAGAAGAACAATTATTTATATATTAGTATTTCACTTGAAATATTCTTTTTTAGAAAAATTTTATTACTATTCATATCGGTTACGAAACAGCAACAAACGCGTAAGGAAATTTCGCACGCTCAATTAAAAAATTCTAATTTGCTTCTAAAATCAATTGTTAGACAAATGTTCCGGACTATCAAGAAAAAGCATAAAATCAACACTTTAAAAATGTATAAAGCTCCAAATCGCAATGCTGAAGAAAATTTAGTGGTAAGTAGTCGTGCCGGAAAATTATACAAGCTATTGCGCAGAAGAAGAAAAAAACTATGGATGATGAAACTTATGTGAAACTAAATTTAAAAAGGTTTCAGGACATCATTTTTATATGGTAATATCAAGGAAAAAGGCAAAGACTAAATTTAAAACAATAAAGCTAAAAATACTCCCTCTAAAAGTTATGGTTTAGCAAGCCATGTGTCGATGTGGATTGAAAACACAAAGTTTTGTCACTAACTCCACAGTAAATAGTAAAATTTATGAAAAAGAATGCTTTAAAAAGCGCTTATTGTCACTGTGGAACGCCCACGATAGTAATGCAATCTTTTAGCCTGACCTAGCGTCTTGTCATTAGTCCTAATCTTCGCTAAACTTCTTCATTGCCAATAGTATCGATTATCGATACCTAGAGCACACAACCCTGCAAATTAGCCTGAAATTCGTCTAACTGAGCAACATGGGGCATTTATTAAAGCAAACTACGTAAAAATTTTAGGCAAGCAAAACCAAGTACTTACTTTAAGAAGAAGTGGGATAAAACCACTACAGTGTATGGATTTCACCTAGTGCAAAATCTTATGACTCCCATCAAGAGAAAAATTAGAAAATTTTATCGTACTGAAGAAATTTATTTTTTTTCTTTCTTTATTTTTTTTGTTCTAGACTTAATAAGCGTTGAATAAAAAAAATAATTTTTGTGGCTCATTCCAATCTTTTTCAAGATATAAAAAGCGTCAGTTTTACTAACCTTTACGTTTTTAGTTTTGAAAAAATTATCTTTAAAAAAATTGTTATTTTGAAAACTTGTAAATAGACAATCCTTCAACTAAATAAAATCATAAAATGTGTATACAACTTTTATTATTTTCAGCTAATTTACATTATAAACTGTGTATAAAATCTTTGAAATAAAAAATGTACCTGAGATACTGGAATTCTACAAATCTTTAAAAAAAAAATGCAAAAGTAATATGTTGAAAAATAATTCTTATTAATGACAATTCTTATTATTTTAAAGGTTGTTTTCATAAAACTTTCAATGCAAATTATATTTCCAATGGTTTTAATAATGATTGCTAAACATAAGGAGTTTTTATTGGTTTGTCAAAAGCATTTGACACTGTTAACCATGATATTCTTATAAAAAACTAGAACGGTATGGAATACTAAACAATAATTTACTATGGTTTAAAAGTTACCTGTCAATCAGAAAAAAATGCATAATATTCAGCAAATGAAATAGAAAAACATATTATAGATTGTGATGTTTCCCAGGGATCAATCTTATGCCCGCTATTACTCATACTCTATATAAATGATTTATACTTATTATCCAAAATTAATGTTTTTTTATTTGCCGATGATTTGAATTTGTTTTATTCAAACAGTAATATAAAAGACCTGTTTAGAATATCTAACGTAGAACTATTAAAAATAAATGACTGGATTACAAAGAATAAAATTTCAGTAAATATTGTAAAAACTAAATTTATTTTGTTCCACAAACCTTGTAGGAGAGATAACCTTTCTTTAAAATTACCTTATCTCTTCATGAATAAAACAGTTATTAAAAGAGATTCAACGATTAACTTTCTTTTTCTTTTTTTTTTTTAATTTTTTTGTTCTTTAATCTTTACAAACTTGTAATATATAATAGAATCTTTACATAGTAAGTAAAACAAACAAACAAAAAAATCGCAAAGTTACGTTGTACAAAAAATATATAAAATAAAACTGTAAAGTATAAGAATTTACTTCAAAGAACGCGGAAAACTTCCAGAAGACCGAAGGTCTTGTCGTCAAGAAACCGCTATGCGTTACAAATATTTTTGGATACTTCATTTAAAATAAGTTTATATTAAAACAAAAAAATGTTATTAGTTTTCGGCAGAATGAAAATAAAAATCCAAAATGCAAAAAAAAAATTTTTAATTTTATTTTAATACACATAAATATAAGTAGGTACACGATTTGCTAAATAGGTAATATATAGTCGTTCAAGTGTTGATAAGTAAGCCTATTATTTGTTTTGTATTTTTGTTATTGCTGTTATTTTTTAGTTATTTAGAGTTTTTAGAGTTATTAGAGTTTACATTGGTTTCGGAACAAAGTTAGTTTTATACTTAGTTTTAAATGCTTTTGGGTTAATAAAAATTCATAAAGTTGTTAGTGTTCAAAATGAGATCTTTTAATAACGTTTTCAGAGTATTTAAGTTATTCGTTTTTTTCCAGTTGAATATTTTTGGATATTAATTTGTTATATAGACAAGGACCACGGTACGAAATGGAAAAGCGTGAGAGATTAGTTTTTTTAAAAGGTACGTTGAAGTTTCCCGTTCTTCTGGTATGGTATCTATTTTTGCTATTTTGGAAGAAATTCTTTGAAAAATAAGAAGGAACAAGTCCATGTTTATATTTGAGCATAAATAATAAATTTTGGAATATATTGATTTGATATACATTTAATGCTTTCAAATCTTTTAAAAGTGGCTCAGCATGCGAGATTCTTCCCTTATGAAAAACTATTCTTGTAGCATGTTTTTGTTTTCAATATAGTGAGGTTAGTTTGGATTTATGAGTACTCGCCCATGCAACATTAGCGTATATGTAGTAGCTTTGTATGAATGAGAAGTATTGGAACTTTAAATTATCAGGAGACAGTATAGAACTAGCTTTGTAGAGGATACCAATGTTTTTTGATATTTTAGTATTTAAAATATCTATATGTGATTTCCATGAGATGTTCTCATCAATAAGTATCCCTAGAAATTTATTTGCTTGGGTTCTCTCTATTTCTTTAGTACCTATATTTAGCAAAGTGTTATAAAACGGGATAACCTTGACTTTCTGACCCGAGAAAACCCTTTTGTGGAATGATAGCCCACACTATGGGGATCACTTGGATATAAGTATTAAAATCAGATTACAACGTCCTGGCAAGTTATTGGTGTTTAAATTTTCTGAATTTATTGATTACACACACATTCGAAATGACAGCTTGTTTTGCATTTTTACAGTAAGATATAATTTTAAATTCAAGTAAACAAACATACTGTAGCATAAAGAGCATTATGTTTTATGAAAACATAAAAAAAAGTTGAAAAATTAAAAGATATCAAGAAGATAAGCTTCCTTTATTACCAAACAAATATAATATTTTTTTATTCTTCTGTTTTTCTGTTTAACTTTTCATAAAAATTATTTTTAACTGTGAAAATAAGACAGTTTTTGAATTTCGGGAAAATTTCGGGAAAATAAAAATTTCGGGAAAAGGCATGATTTATTTACTTTATTCACGAGAGCAAAACTGCGCACATCTAATTTTACAAAAAAATGCCGAATACACCAAAAAACCACCAAGACTGCAGGAAAACTGTCTGTTTTCTTTGCTTCAGTAAATGTCAGAGGGAACTGACACCTTTCCTAAAAGAAAAATGCCAAACAATACTCAATGAGAGGATCGATTTTAGTAATGACAAAGTTCCACTTGGAATTTGTGAAAAGTGTCGTTCTTGTTTAAGAAGAAAGGATTCTGGAGAACACATCAATCTCCCATCACTTTACAATTTTGAGACTATAAAAATTCGACCTCAAACTAGAGACACACAATGTGACTGTTTGATTTGTTCTGTTGGAAAACTGAGAAATAATGGTCAACAGAAAACTCAGCTTTTGCAGAGCTCAGCACAAAATACTCCATCTTCAACTGTCCAAAAACGATGCTCTGACTGTTTTTCAATTATTGGAAGAGGATTACCTCATCATTGCACAAAGGGCACTTTGCGAAATAACCTTGTTGCTGTTGCAACCAAGGATCTTGTTGCATCTGAACGAGTTGCTGCTCTTGTTGTTTCAAGTAAGGATTCTTCTCCACATGGCACTGTTCGATTGAGTCAACCACAAGGTGGAAGAATGCTTCCAATAATGCCAGGTAAAAGTTTATCTTTCATGAAAAGATATTTTAGAAATTTCGAAATTAAACAATATCTGCATTTATTTTAGGTTCCTCATCAGCTAGAAAACTATTTCCTCCAAACCCATCAATTAGTATAAAAGAACTTGTTCAAGTTCAGGCAAACACAGGGCTTTCAAACAATGGCATCAAGAGAATAGCTGCTACAATTAATCAGTCAACTTCACAACATATTGTTGAGATAAACTATGCTGTAAAATTTGATGCAGTTAGTAAGCAGCTTTCTCACCATTTCACGAGTTCATTGATTAAAGATCATGCTGGATGTGGAAGGACTGTCATTCATTGCAAGGACTTCAAAGAGCTTAAAAATGAACTCATTTCTATGAGAAGCACATCAAACAATCATATTGTGAAAGTTGGAATTGACGGTGGGGGAGGATTCCTGAAAGTAAGCCTTGGAATTATTGAATTAAATCGTGAACCTAACACTCCCCCAGCAAAACTCAATTGCACAAACAAGTTTTTCAAGGACACTGGAGTTAAGCGGCAACTTATTATTGCTGTCTCTGAGGACCTGCAAGAAAACTACTCAAATGTGTCTCAAATTTTCGAATTGATCAATATGAGAGACCAAGATTTTGTTTTGTCCTGTGACCTAAAACTGGCAAATATAATTTGTGGTCTCCAAGCACACTCAAGTGCACACCCCTGCACCTGGTGTGAGTCGAGTGCAAAGGACCTTTTAAATCAAGGAAAATTAAGAACTTTCCAATCTCTTGATCAGAATGTCTCACTTTTCAATGCAGCAGGATCAAACATCAAAAGAGCTCGTGATTACATGAATGTTGTTCATTCTCCTGTATTTGATCTTGCTGGTGGCACATTAGTTTTGGACTTCATACCGCCAATGGAGTTGCATCTCCTTATTGGTGTTTTCAATCATCTCTTTGCTGCCCTACTAAAAGTTTTCCCTCAAGGAACTCTTTGGACTGATTCACTGCACATTAAACAACAGTCTTATCATGGAGGGCATTTTGCAGGAAATGAGTGCAGGAAGCTGCTAAAAAATATTGATCTTCTTCAATCTATTGTCGAGAAACACTCATGCTATGCTGCAATACCATTAGTTGATGTATTTCGAAAATTCAATGCAGTAGTGTCTGCCTGTTTTGGATGCGTTCTTGATCCAAGTTATGTACAAAAATTGAAGCTTTCAGAGTGGCTTATGTGGCACTGCAAAATGTTTCTGTGACACCCAAGGTTCATGCTGTATTTTTTCATGTGAAAGATTTCATTGACAAACGCGGCCAAGCTCTCGGACTTTACTCAGAACAAGCAACAGAGGCAATGCATCACAACTTTCAAGTGCATTGGCAAAGGTACAAACAACCTAACCATCATCCTGAATACAGTAAAAAGTTGCAATGCTGCCTTGTGGACTTTAATAGTAAACATTGCTTGTAAAAAGAGCCATTTTAGAATGATTTTTTCTTGTATTAGAATATTTATTTTAAAGCATAATTTTCATTTTAGATACACGATAAACTCTCAGAATATGTCTTTTTGTTTCCCTAGTTCATATTTATTGGAATAACCTATATTTTGTACTATATTCTGTCGATTTTTGACGGAAAACTCGAAAATTATGGTTTATGTCGGTTAAAACTGAAATTTTGCTTCTAAAAAAAAAATCTTGTCGGTAAAATTTGTTTTTTTCATTTTCACACCCCCCCCCACGTCTTTGTCGTTCGGTACGGCCCTGTCAATAACTTGCCAGGACGTTGTAATCTGATTTTAATACTTATATCCAAGTGATCCCCATAGTGTGGGCTATCATTCCACAAAAGGGTTTTCTCGGGTCAGAAAGTCAAGGTTAGAACCCATTTTATAACACTGTGTTAGCGAAGGTAAATTGGATGGTATTTTTTTAAGGTTAGAATGAAAAAGAATGTATTTGGTTTTTCCAGTGTTTAGCGATAATTTGTTAGATTTTAACCAACAGTTTATTTTTTCAAGTTCAGTATTTGTAGTTTCATAAAGTTCTGTAATTGATGAGGATGCATAAAATAAGTTGGTGTCGTCTGCGAACATTATGACATCCAATTTACTTGAGTCTTTAGGAAGATCGTTTATGTATATTAAAAACAAAAGAGGTGCAAGAATGGAACCTTGGGGGACACCGCATTTTATTTTAAGTAATTTTGAAAATTTCTTTTCATGAGCAATACATTGATGTATTTTTTGTTTTCAAAGGAGTTATTTATATTATTTATAAGATCAAGAATTGCGTGTTCGGTTGAATGTTGCTTTTGGAAGCCAAACTGTTTTTCATATAGGATTTTGTTATTTGTTAAATATTTATACAGTTTATTGTATATTACTCTTCCAAAAGCTTTGAAAATACAGGAAGAACTGAGATAGGTCTGTAGTTATTTAGTGTAAATGAATCTCCGGTTTTTAGTATTGGTATTACCATAGCTATTTTTAATTTATTTGGTACAGATCCTGTAATAATTGAAGATTTAAATATTTCATAGATTGGTTGTTTTATCACCGGAAACAAATTTACAACTATATAGCTACAAATGTCGTCTAGCCAGAGGCCTTATTTGTCTTAAGCGAATTTTTTGCAATTTCTAGTTCTTCATAGTTTAGTCCAGAGAAAATATTTAAACAGAAATGTTGGTTTGTGATATAGGTTTCGAAAGAGATATCAGGGCATTGAATTTTTGAAGCCATGTTAGGGCCTATACTTGCAAAAAAACTATTGAAGTTTTCAGCGATAGAAATTTTGTCGATATATTCAGTTTCGTTAACGATAATTTTATCGGGTAAATTATTTGATTTTGTATGGTTTTTACCTATTATTTCTTTCAATATGTTCCAGGTTTTTTTAATATCACTTGTGCTTTTTAGTAGTTGTTTTGAGTAAAATATTTTTTTAAATTCTTTCTAATTTTTTCAAATAGATTTTTGTATTCCTTCTACGTAGTTAAGTTAGTTTCGTTTCTGCATTTTAAATACTTGATATAGAGTTTTTGCTTCGTTTTTGATGATTTTCTAATCCCCTTAGTTATCCATGGGCAGTTTAAATATTTTAGCTTTATTTCTTTTCTCTTCTAGGAGTGATTATAGCTTTATTTCTTCTTATCTCTTCTTTTTATCTCTTCTTATTTTTATATCTTTATCTTATATTTATATCTTTTCGATATCTTTTTTTTTTTTTATCTTATATTTATATCTTTATCTTATGTTTTTATCTCTTCTTTTTATATCTTCTTATTTTATTTCTTCTCATCTCTTCTTTTTATCTCTTCTTTTTATCTCTTTTTATTTTTATATCTTTATCTTATATTTATATCTTTTCTTTATCTTATATTTTTCTTTATCTTATATTTGTATCTTTATCTTATGTTTTTATCTCTTCTTTTTATATCTTCTTATTTTATTTCTTCTTATCTCTTCTTTTTATCTCTTCTTTTTATCTTTTCTTTTTATCTCTTCTTTTTACCTCTTCTTATTTTTATATCTTTATCTTATATTTATATCTTTTCTTTATCTTATATTTTTCTTTATTTTATATTTTTATCTCTTCTTTTTATCTCTTCTTTTTATCTCTTCTTTTTATCTCTTCTTTTTATCTCTTCTTTTTATCTCTTCTTCAAGGAGTAATCACTCCTTACAGCTTTATTTATTTCTCTTTCTAGGAGTGATTATAGATGAAAATATATCATGGAAACATCATATTAAATCTATCGAAAATAAAATGTCCAAAAATATCTTAATGTCATATAAAGTTAAACCATTTCTTAATATTGATTGAACTTATCTTTCCTATTGCAATATTGCATGGGGAAATACCAATTATGGGAAGCTAAAAAAAATCTATAGCAAAAACAAAAACATGCAAGTAGAATTATTTTAAGTGTCAACAGAACTGTTAATGGTGAATCTCTTTTAATGGAACTTAATGCACTCAATTTTTATAAACTTAACATATACCAAGTTATGCTTCTAATATTTAAGTCAAAACAAGGTTTATCTCCTAATATATTTCACTCTTACTTCACCAAAATTACTCATAAATACCCCACAAAGTTTTCAACTAATAATTTTGTTGTTCCAAGATCTTATTTAAAACTTAGTTCATTTCAAATTCAAAACCGTGGACCATTTATATGAAAAAGTTTTTCAAAAAATATTATTAAAAATAAAACTCTTCTAAACTTCTCCCCAGAACAATTCAAAAGAGAATCTAGACGATTTCTATTAAAAAATAACTTAAATCTTTAAAAAAAAATATAAATTAATACCTAAAATGATTAAACTGAAAAAAGTCATCATTACTCACTTATTTTTATTTTTATTTGTTTCTTATTTTCTTTTTATAAAAATGAAAAATAAATAGCTAAATGAAAATATATATATCTTATTATACGATTTACTATTTATAATATATTGGGTTTTACTATACAATTTTAATAAACTGAAAGCGACAATGTAAAAAGTTTTTTAATTTTTCAGTAGTTTTTTTTTCATTTTTAAAATATATTTTTTAAGATTGTTGTGAAAAAAAAAAAAAAAGGGGGGGGGGGGGGATTGTGTTAATAAGCATCATCACAACGACAGTTGTAAGAACTTATTTTTTAACAAAAAAACTATTTAAAGATCAGCTTTACTCTATTGGAATCACATCGATTTTAATGACATTACAATTAACATTTTCGAAACATTTTATAGAACAGTGGTTCCCAAACTGTGGATTGCGACCCCAACTTGTGGATCACCTGATAATTTGCTAGAAGTCGCCACAAAGCAACCACAGCCTTCTCATGGACGCTTTTTGGGTTTTGCAACTCTTGCATTTTCTTAGGTAAAATTGATCTTAACAAATTTTTTGCTTTCTTCAGCTTTATTTTATTTTCAAATTTTATAAGCTAAAGCCTCAACATTAAAGTTAGTATTTATAGATTGCGTGTGACTCCTAATTGTATAATGCATATTGCACAATGCTCACTTAAAATATGAAAACTTTACAATCTACCCAAATGCAACCGCCTCAAAACAAGAAATTGACTACAAGATCATATAAGTAGACAGCTATCTTGATTTTAAAATAACTTCTCGTTAAATTAAGAGAGCACAAATTTCCAATTGTAGACAAAAAAAATAACAGAGAATGTGTTGTTAACCCTTTCGTGACGAGTGACCCGTATGATGGTTCATAAAATTTGTTTCTAAATGACGAGTGACCCGCATGGGGGTTCATAAACAATTTTGAATATTTCAAATTATCCATAGCAATTGAGGAAAACTTTAAACTTATCCTTGAAATGTGAATAATTACTTAAGTTGATGCTTCAAACCGTTTGTTAATTGCAGTTATAGATCGCTCAAAAATCAATTTAAAAAAATTACAAAAATAGATAAAAATTATACTGTCATAAATGAAATCCTTGATATTTTTTTTAATGATAGTAGTAAAAAATTTTTGAAGTTTTTTAATTTTCTGAAAGTCAATTATTTGACAAAAAAAAAACAAGGTCTTATTTGTAAAACTGACTAGTAGTTTTTATTTTATACTCTTTTAATTAATCATGATCCTAGATCGTTATTTTACGCGCAGTCATATAGCTATTTTTAACTCAGTCGCGAAAGGGTTAAAAGTCAAAGTTATCCAACAACAGCTGATTTACATAATGATACCTTTAATCTTCCGGATTTAACTTGACTGATACTAATATTTCTTGACTTAATTAATGTTGCAAGGTGGAAAGGTTTGCTGTCTCATATAAATAAACTTCTTCTAAAACACATACGCAATTGTTGACATATGACAAATATTTAATTTGGGAGACTTTTGTATATATCTTTTAGTGGAGTTTGTTTAATTAAAAACTCATTATTACCAACGATGTTTATGATTCATGAATGAAAGTTATAGAGTACTTACAAGATATTTGTTGACATCTTTTAAGAAAATCAACATTAAAAGTAACCAATTACACTGTGGTGACTGTTTGTGAAATATCATTTGATGTTTTTAATGATGTTTTTTTAAAAATGAACAATTTATTTTCTAAAATTTAGGAGAAACCAAGTAATGGTTAAAAAAACGTAACGCTACTTCTTCAGACTTTGTCGTGTATTTTGATCACTTTCAAACTCTTCTTTGTTGTCTGATGGATGCAACGTGATTGAAAATTTATTTTTCTAAAGTGAAGTTCTGGAGTCAATCTTTTCAAATATAATACAAAAATACAAAAATACACAAGCATGAAGGTACAAAAGAAGATTGTGTTGTATTGGAATAATTAAATGTTATACTTGCATAATTAATTTTGGAATAATTAAATGTTATACCTGCTTATAATACAAAACATTTTGGAAAGATTGGTCATACATTGTGTTTATAAATGGGATTTTGAACTTTGGAATTGTTTCTTACTAATTTAAGTATCCTAATCTTTTATCATTGTGCTATTGAATTAACACCACTAATCTTAATTTTGGAGAATAAAGGATTATTATCTACTGAAAGACAAGTTTTCTTATCTTGCCCTCGTATGAGGACACTGTTATCAGAAAATTTCAACCGCTTGAAGAACCAGTTTCGGAAATGAAACGGCGGAATATCGATTTGATAAACAATATGTTTAATAAAAAAAAATTATTTTGCATTTTATCTGAAGATTAACATGCTCAAACCGTTCGTAAACCTACCTGTTCGATCCAATTCAATCCATCTAAAAAATATTTTATGGTTAAATTTACCAGAAGCAATTTATATTTAGTTTGATTATTCGATTAAAGCATGTTCATGTGGACCAAAAAAAATATGTTTCGATATTAAAGTTGTGCAACGTCTTGTTGGTGTAACTTCGTACGTTAAATACCGGTTGGGGAGAAAGAAACCACGAATTGAGAATTTCAACTCTGTTCCTAATATCAAAATTGACGATGATAAAATATAAATAAAAGATTAAATTCAAATGAATGGATTTATGGCGCTGTGTTTACCTCAGTATGGTTAATGAACTTGAACAATCTCAAAGAAAAAAAAAACTTGATTATGTCCTCTCCTTTTCGACCGGTATAGTATGAGATTTTTACTCCCGCGTTTTTTTTACTCCCCAGTGAAAATCTCATTAAATTTTTACTACCATTATGAGATTTTTACTCCCATAAAATATTTTGCGGCAAAATATGTTTTACGACTTTGTAGTATTTTGACAATATTTTTTAACGATTTAAAAGTTGCTACTTTTTGAAAAGCAGTAAAGAAGCAATTATGTATAATATGAACATTATTTAAAACTTTTGTTGCGATTAAGTGGTATGCAGCCGTGTCGCAGTGGTAGCGCACTTGCATTAGAAACAAAGAATCTAACCGTATGCGCAACGAGATACACGAGGAAATTATTAGGTATTTAAATATTGCATAAAGATTTGTTTATTAAGATGCTTGATGATACGACATAGGGAATTGACGAGGAAATATTAGGATGCGCTTCATTAATGGGGGCAGATATCAATATATATATATATATATATATATATATATATATATATATATATATATATATATATATATATATATATATATATACAGTAAATATGAAGCAAAAAAAAAATGCAATTATTGAAATTAAATAACAGTATTTAAAATTTGTCAAACAAAAATACATAAGTAAATCCACTAGGTTTTCAACTGTTAATCACAGAATCAAAGTGGATTCCAGTTGAATTGTTTAGAAATATAGAATAATCACTTAACTTATTAAGCCGTAAACTGCATGGGTAGGTCATCCATTTTGTTTTCGCTTCATATTTGCTGCATACTTGAATATCTACCTCCATAAATGAAGCAAATCCAATTATCTCCGCATCAGTCGACCATCTTCAAGCATTTTTTTTTTTACAAATATGTGTTTGAATCGGCGTTTCAAATATCCAGTTATTTCATCTTGTATTTTGTTGCACATATGGTTAATAACTTTGTTTCTAACTGGCTTATGTTCATCTTTATTTCCAGTTATGAAAAATGAAAGTGCTCTAAAAAAGCAGTTTCCATCGCCTTTAATTCTATGGATTACTATTATTAGTTACCGTCTATGGTCCTATCCATGGCTTTTCAAGTTTTCCACCTTTTCTGTCATCACGTTTATGATTTCGCAATAAGACTTTTGCTCCAATAGCAATATTATTCTTTGGGTTGACTCTTTTGCCATAGTTACGTTTTTGCCTTATTTGTGATTTGGATGTTTTCGTAAGCTTCATCAAAAATGCACTTTTTTATTTCATTCACTTTATTGAAAGTTTCCAAAATTGCCTTTTTGTTATTTTAATCATCGTCTGTCAGAGTAGCATTGTCATTATATTCAATTAAGTTCTAATTTATATCTATCAACATAATAAATTTCTTTGATAAAGTAATACAAAGGGTCAAAATCCAGTGAATTAGTGTTTTCTATTAGCATTGAAAATAAAATGCCATCAATAAAAAATGGCCATTCAAGAGCAACATCTTCAAGCACCTTTACCAATGTGCGTTTTATTGATTGATTTTGATGTTTTACTAAACCATTGACTTGTGGATGATATGCACTCGTCATACGTTGACGAATTCCATTTTTTTGTTAAGTTCATTGGATCACTTATTTACAAATTCACAAACTTGATCGTTTATCTGTATTTCAAAACAGCCGTGCCTACATACTTGTTTATACAAGAATAATGCCATAGACGTTACGGTTTTATCAAAAAGAGGTTCAGCCTCTACCTATTTACTGAAATAGTCTACTAGTACTTATAACTATTTGCTTCTGGCAGTTGAGTCAAATCAATCCCAACCTGCTTCATGTTACCTTTTGGAATTGATAAACTTTGTAATAATGGTTTAACTTGAAGTTTCTTGTTTTTTGCTTTTTGACAGTTATCACATTCTGAAACATAGGTGGTAATGTTTTTTACCATTCCAATCTAAAAAAATCTATTTTTAATATGTTCTATTGTTGAAAGTGGCCAGATAATGCATTAGCCTCTTTAGAAATATTTTTACCATTTTGCCCAGACTTAATTATATGCTGTTGTTCTTCTCTACACCAAATAACCTTTCTCTATAAAAAAATTAAAAATATATTCATTTATAATTTTGATTTTGAAATAGACCAAATTAAACTAGCATTACTAAATTAGAAAAGATTTGGAAAACTGGAAACATGATATAAATATAAGGTAACTTTAAGGTAAGTACACTGTGTATAAAATAATTTTATAACTATTAAAACAGTTACTTAAAAATTTATAAAATTAACTTACATACAGTGAACATACCTTTAGAACATGTATTTTGTACATGTACATGAATAAAACGTGTATTTAACTAGCTAAATACATAGCTTAGTTATACCAAATGAACATACAAATTTATTTTTTATATGTTTATTTGCTTTCTAATGGTTTCTATCACAGAGCACCGCCATATGGGCATCCCCACCACTACCCTAATATTGTTCTTAAAATTGATCCTGATTATATTAGCTAAAAAATATTCATTTAACATAAGAACAAACAGTTTCATAGCATGTCAACGAATCGTTTTTTCAGACTTCATAAATCGCTTGTTAATGGATGTCTAAATATCATCAGCATGTTTGTTCTTTTTTATACAGATAAAAGATTTTTTAAGGTAATTAAAGGTAATGAGCTACTCTTTTACTTTTTTAAACATAAAATAGTTTTATTTTTTACGATATAAATACTATAATTCTACTATTTTTAATTTGCTCCTTTACTTTGATTCCTTAACGTATGCTGCTATGTTTGCCGCTGCATTCATAGCGACATGCCGCAAACTATATTGTAACTTTTTTTTTTACCTGTTTATCAAAATCAATAGGTGTTTATTTATATCTTATTTAAGTTTTCATAAGTCGTTTTCATAAATACAAAGATAATGTTTTTCTAAAAGTTGCAATGATGCTCGAACCCCGTTACAAATTAAATTTTTTAAAGAAACAGATCATAATATGTTTAAAGAAATTTTGTATCAAGAGTACTACCGCTTTCATTCAGAGTATCATTTACAACAAGCAAAAGTAGTAGAATTCGTTAAAGTTTCTGATCGTGATGGTCAAATTAAAAAAAGAAAACTAATAAGCGTAAACATAACCAGCTTCTTTGACCAAATGGGTACAAATGAAAATGCTGACAGAAATGTGAAAACACTTATTGAGGGGGAAAAAGTATAATAGTACAAGAGAAAAAAATCGAATTCTAAAAATATCAAATTGTCATTCAATTTATTTATTATAAATTTAATTGAAAATTGATGTCAATTTTCAAATCAATCATTTTTCAAATTAGTTATTTTCTTTTTTCCTTGTTGCATTTCCTGTCACTAGATATTTACTTACACATATGCACATTAGTAATATCTGTAAGTAAAATTATATAATTTAATTATATTATATTTATATTATATAAAGAGTTCGTCCACAAATTACGTCACGCTAAAGGGGGGGGAGGGGTTGTTGCTTTTGTGACGACTCATACAAAACTTACTTCTTAAGTGTTAAAATTTTGTGATGGGGAGGTCAAAAACGGTCAAAATAAGCGTGGTGTAAATTATGGACGACCCCAAAGACTGCAAGCAGGCATAATATATACAGGCAGTCCTTGTCTTTCTGTAGCTACGGGTCTGGTTGCATTTAATATTTTTAATTTTCAATGCACCACATAATTATATATCAACTATAAATGTTTCTTTACTTGATTAAAGATTTGAAATTTTAGTTGAAATTTTAAATTGATTCATACTTTCCTTGTTTAAACATGGACGAAGTCAACTTCTACTTTAGCCTTCCAACATTACCATAAAATGAATGCTCTTGGTGGGGTGCTTACAATTATACCTGCTCTGATAAATACACTAACAAGTGGGATTTGACAACATTCTCAATGAAAATTTTGTACGCATCTCCTTCATCCGTTCAAAGTGAACGTCTGTTCAGCACAACGGAAAACATATTTGAACCCCAAAAAAAAACACTGTTGCTTGAGCATGGAAAACAGATTGCACTTTTAAATTATAATTTGCCTGATTTCTAACAATAGACAGAATAAATATAATAACAATAACTTTCCTCATTTGTAATTAGTAATTACTTAATATTAATTTTATTATTTTTCAAAGTACAAAATAATATATACTAATTATTGTTTATAATATAATATTAAAGTTTAGACTTGATTATGTTGACGATAAGCCAAACTAGTTTTATAACCCACACCCTGATTCAATTACTAATTTGTAATTAGTTATTACTAATTAGCTAGTTGTTTTTTCCATATAACATTAAACTTGTTCAAACAAGGCATAGCTGCATCCTAAATACCTATGACATTGCTTAATTTAAAAAAAAACTCGATATTTTGTGGTGTTAGTGAAATACCTTGTGCGTTAAAATACATGTAATTTGCAACATGCAGTACATATTATAATTGCAGTAAAATGTTAAAAAATGTTTTTCAACAATTAGTATTATCCTTAGTTAGCTAGATCTGCAAGATAGCGAATTTTACCTAAAGCTAAAAGATGCAAAGGGCATAAAACTAATAGTTTATACTCTAAGATTATTCTTTAGATTATTCTTGGAATGCTTTCTTCCATCAAATTTTTGAATATCGTTCTTTGCTCTCTGATGCTCCAGAATTCAAAGGACTGGTTCAAAATTTCCGCTCTAATATCTTCTACGTCATCGTTACGACGTTTGGTAAAGTTTTTTCCCCATTAATAACACTGAATGAAGCTTAGCTCCAGGCGGTTGCAAATTTTCATGACTTCTTTGATAAAGCAGTTATCCTTATTAACATCAGATATTTGAGTTAAAATCAAGGAAAATCAAGTCGGATTGCTTAGTAATCTGATAAACAGATTCAATTTGTTTCGAACGAAGATGGTAGATACGTCATCGATTTTAAAGTGGGAATGCAGATAGTTTTTGCTGTATTTTGAAATACTAAAAAGAAATTTTAATGCTGATCTTCCAACTGGGTCTAATTTATTAAGAAAAGTATTGTTATAATCCCAAATTTCTAATCCGTATGATAGATTTGGTATAGCCAGAGACAAACGCGGAAGTAAAAATCTTATACTATACCGAGTTTAAGGCTTTTGGGCAGGGCCGACTTTTAGGCACTCTAATCCTATTGCAATGTTAAAACCAAAATGCGGTATTACAACAAAATATCGACATATCAACGATACATCAATTCACGTTGCATTTAACTTTATTATTTTGCTTTATAATATTTTTTTAAAATTAGTTCTAGATATTTTTTATATAGGTTTTATAGCGATTTTTATAAAACTTTCTTTGAAAACGAGGCTGTGCTTGTTAGTATAAAATATCATATGTAATATAAAACAATAAATAAAATGTATAACAATATATAAGCTATATACACAACTATTCTAAAGACAATAATAAAATGATTCAAAATAATTTTTTTTATAAAAATAACTACTATTATTATATTCAGTAGCGTATCAACAAAAAATGGACTCCCCGCAAAACATTACTCCATGCCCTTAAATTTTTTCTCTGGCACCCCTACCCACACTTTATTATCTTATTTCTACACACAACTTTGACATTAAAACCAGTAAATCTAATGAAAGTATTTTTTTTTTGCTTTCATAGCTAGAAATTGATCTAAAATAAAATCTAAATTTAATAAAGCTGCTAGTTCTGCTTCAATTGTTAAAAGGCTTTGCCCAAAAACAGTCTTGTCAATTACAAAAAACAGTCTTATGAATTACTGTAGCTCGTTTTAATTTTTTAGACATAAATAAATAAAAATTTGCTCACTATTTAAAGTTTATTATTAAAGTCAAAAAAAAATAATCTGAAAAAAGTTAACATTTCTAATTACATAACAATAAATCAAAGTTTTAATTTTAATATGCTTATAAACGTGCATATTATTTTTTAGTGACAACTTTTTGAAATTAAAAAAATAATAGTAATCACTTTGGGCCCTAAATAACTCTGGGCTCTTCTGCGGCTGTGGCTCAGCGGACCCATCGTTACGCTACTGATTATATTTTATTACTCCGAATTTTAAAACTTTATAGCTAAACGCTGAGTATGTTTAAGTTGTGACAAGCACAGCTTCACTTTAAAAAAACGTCTTTTCTCCATCGGAGATACATATTTAAAGTTCCATCGATAAAGTAAATTAATGTTTTTAAATTTAATTGAATAACGCTTTTGAATTTACTAAAATAAAAATAAATTTAAGACAAAAAAAATTACCTGATCTGTTAATAGTTTTTTAAATCCAACAAGATTGAAGAGCGATTCATAATTGCTTTCATTTTGGCATGAATCCTTAAAAGAGAAACTACTATTGAATAAGTCCCATACTTTCTTACAGTCTGCGTCAACGTATAATGCTGGATTTCGATTCTGATAACTTACGAGCTTAAATTGTAAACAACGTCCTATAATGATCTCATTAATATTTGGAGTTGTTCCATTGAATTCCCATGGAACGTATGCGTAAATATGTAATATGAATTTTAGTACGGAAAAAAACACAAAGACGTTCATTTATACGATATAGATTTCAGTCAATTTAAATATATAAATATGCGCGTGGGTTTACTTATTGACACAATAAAGTAACTATTTTCAAAAAGTTATTTGAGTTATTTTTACGAGCAATTTGCGAATAACTGCATCATTACTTAATGGTTAATTTTTCAATCGTTTTTATTGTGAAAAATCTTAAGATAATGTAATAAATGAATGCTAATGGATTTCAAACATAATAACTCAATTTGATACAAAATATTATACTAGAGCAAAAGGAAAATAAAATGTTCTTAAAAAACTATTTAGTGACTTTTTGTTGTTAAAAGATTGAAAAGAAATTTAAAAACTAATTTGAAACAGTTTGGATTATTTTTACTTTAGATTTTTTGAAGATACTTTCTTTACTTTATAGTTACGTATATATTATTAAAATGTAAATAAAATGATCATGTAGGCACAGCGAATAATAAAACAAGAATAAATAAAATACCTATTGAGCCGGGTGAATAAAAAAAGCAATTGCTTCAACTCAGTAATTGGTCAGCCTTACGTGATTAAAATTATTAGATATTTTTCTTAAGTTTTTATTCGCGTAAAGCTCAGCAATTACTGAGTAAATTGCTTAACTTTACGTGAATAAAAATTTGCGCTGATGTTTTTATTAACATAAAACTGACCAATTAATGAGTAAAAGCAATTGCATTTTTTATTCACCCGCCTAATGTGCAAAAACATGCACGTAGAACTATTTAGAAAAAGTAGCCCCGGACACTTGAGAGGGAAAAAAAGATATTATACACACTATTAGAAAATAAAGTGTACTATTAAATGAATGTAGAAACATTTATTTATCAAACTAAAAACAGAAAATAGTTGTGCTTTAATAAAGCATAAAACAATTTAAAAAAAAAAAAAATTAGAAAACGAAAGGATTTTTAAAATCTGAACGCTGTCTTAGACATATACTTTAAACACGATTTAATTTTCAATCATTAGACACAAACTTGGTAATATTTATAGTTTGCATTTTTCACAGAACTTCCATTTTGATAACAGCGGCAAGTATCAATAAATCAATAAATATTAATACCATTTTGAGTGACATCTTCAGTATTACGGATTTTTTTTTAGATTTAGTTACACATTTTTAAAAAAATCCTTGCTAGTCTGTTTTTCTGATGTGTGGGAACAAAGTAATCCTTTTAAAAATGCGATTGTTTACAATTATAAACAATAAACTTTTTACTAACTAGTAAATCAAAAAAAAATTCTTTTTTCAAATCCATGCTTTATGCAAGCAGAATTCTATTGGGCCTAGAAATTCTTTTTTTTGTTATCTTTTGTAGAAGGAAAAATTACTATTACGTTTTTAAATTTTTTTTTTATTAATTCAGTGTTCTTATGGGGAAATACAAATTAAATTTTTGTTAACTTAATTAACTTTTTTTGGTCAAATTTTTCCATTTCCTTGTATTGTCATCGAAAATGATTAAGTGTGCAAAATTTGAGCAAAATTGGTTGAGAAAAAAGCTTTCAAAAATTGATTTCAAATTTTGTGGCACACAAACATATATATATATATAGAAAGTAACCTTATATAAAGCATGGAATGAAAATCAATTTAAAAAGTGCTTTATTCAAAACACTTTGTTCATGCTTTATTCAAAACATGCTTTGCTCATGCTTTATTCAAAACACTTTGTTCAAATCATGTCTTTTTTACAGGAATTTAAACCAAAAAAAATATATAAAATTTTACTAAAAAATAAAAAAATGACCAAAAGTAAATCAAAAGCACCAGATATAGAATTCAAACAAATATAATTGATCTAATTTATTCTTCAACAATACATACACGTCGTATTCATTATAGCCAGAGTTGGGATATAACTCAACACAAGTTTTGTGTGACCATCTTTAACCATTATATATATATACATATATACATGCATATTGATATGAACTTTTATCAAAAGATATTGCATATCTTTTGATAAAAGTTCACCCCGTCATTGAAAAATCGATTTTGACATAAGTAAAAATGTATTTAGAATGTCATAGTCATGTAATACAATAAATTTTCAATCCAACAATAACTCAGACCGTTGACCTTCCTCTTGCTCTTGCTTGTTGCATAGAAGAAATAGAAAGTGCAATTTGTCTTTATTTTTGAAAGACGAATACATTTCCTCATTACTTTGATTGCGCGCTATGCGCATTGATTACTTCTGGGGATCTGTAGTATAGATGGCTCTCGCTTCCAGTAATTTTTCAAAGAGCTTAAAGCCTTTTTGCATAGGTTCAGAACATCAGCCAAGTTATTAAAGTCGTTTTCGTTCTACGGTTATTCTGTAAACCAATGGTCTGCCCAGCCATACGGTATAAATCGACCCTCTCTGCAGAACTGACCTTGTTGAAGAAATTAAAATGAAGGCCAGGATCGCTCTGGAATTCCAACTCGCATTGCTGATGTTGGGTAATTCCTGAAACCTTATCAATCGAAAATGTTCCTTTTCATCAAAAAAAATTGGCACACTCGAGTAGGATGAAATACAAATTTCATTCTCCATTAACCTATTAGAAAGCTTTTATCTTTTAGAGGGGTGGATCGTTTCTTTACTGGCTGCTCGGCCTGTAGAGTATCCCACTGTTCCTTTGTTTTCCACTTGGAGATGGTAAAATCGCTTGTCCTCGGAAGATAACCATATTCTATCTACTTTAGCAATATCAAAATTTTTATCAAGGGGTTCGTAGCTATCCGCTTGACACATTCATCATAACATTTTAGTATTTTATCAAGTTTTGCTCGTATAACTTGATCAGATACACGAAGAAAATTCAGTTTATTCTTTTACAATTTGGTTACTTCTTTGGAAATTTCCTCTATTAACTCCTTTCTTCTTTTGATTTTTGGTCCAAGGACATAGTAGCGTCCGATAATTTGCTTTTGGAGAGACATTCTGCACTTTTCTCCAGTGAATATTTTTCCAAAAAGACCATTCTTCTTCTTTTATGAGAGTCTTCAAAATTTACCTGATTATTGGTCCAGGCGTCCTTGTTCTTGTGAATGCTACTATCGCAAGGCTTGTACGTCGCCATGTATTACTTCTATAATAACTATAAAATTAGATAAGCAGCTATATATACACAGTCTAAATTGTTCTAGAACATTCTAAGTTGTTCCAAAATGGTCTAAATTGTTCCAGACTGTTCTAAATTGTTCCAGAATGTTCTAAATTGTTTTAGAATATTCTAAATTGTTTCAGAATGTTTTATGTGTTCCAAAATGTTTAAAGTTTGGAATTTTTCAAAATGTTCTAAAGTTCTAAACACTTCTATACAAGTTTTAAATGATTTTCAGCAAAGCCACACGTATTAGTAGTAACAGTAACAAGATTAAATAAATGACATTTCGTAATTTTAATTGCGGGGTGACCTTTTTTTACAACCTAGAGGAATTGAACAAGTTTTTAATGTTTTCTAACAAAAGTTGATCAATTTATGATACAGGAAATTTTTTTTTTCAAAAAGTCAAAAAGTCATAACCCTAATATATATATATATATATATATATATATATATATATATATATATATATATATATATATATATATATATATATATATATATATATATATATATATATGTATATATATATATATATATATATATATGTATTATATATATATATATATATATATATATATATATATATATATATATATATATATATATATATATATGTATATATATATATATTCTCTCAGAAAACTTATAAGCAAAAAGTCTTTGTTTTAAGCACATTTTTAACTTGTCTATTATACAGTACTAGCATGAGTTACCCGGCGTTGCCCGGGCCAATATTTAAACTGGCTTACCTGATATCTGTACACAAAAATGGGCCCAAAAAATGGGCCCCCCTGACCCCGGGGTTAGGGGGGCCTATTTTTAGGCCCCCTGACCCCGGGGGTCGGGGTACAGGGTCAAAACCCAGCTAAGATTCTTCTCCCCCTCGAGGACTACCCCCATGCCAAATTTCATCGAGATCGGTCCGGCGGTTTGGATTTCTATAGAGAACAAACACACACACACACATTGCCCTTTATATATATAGAAGATAATATAGTTCATTCACTGTATACTCACCAACTCTGACTTTGCACATCTTCTTTCTTGTACTTTCATGCTTGTACTGCTTAGTAATAATGCTTGATTTACATTCCAGAACATTCATGAATGTCATGAAAATCTTCATGAACTGACGTCACATATTCGAAGCAATCGCACACCAAGAGCTAAATCTGAGCTTTTGTCCTGAATTTTAATACTAGTAGCATCAAACCGTAACATGATTCTGTGTCTCTTTCACAAAAGCATTATCGAAAGTTTTCACTTTTTTGAAAAGTGTAGTAACTTTATTTTGTGTATGACTTTATTGTGTATCTGCATCTTTATTAGGTAACTTCATCTTTATCCAGAACAATTGATTCTAGAACCTTAACAATATTTGTAGGAAAGTTTGATGCAAAGTTTGAATAAAAATGGCTCCTGCTGACCACATTTTTTAACTCAATTTTTTATGGTAACTTTCCTGTCCTTTCCTAAACCACTTACAAGACCAGAAAAAATTATCTGCCATCTGTGAGTTGAAGAGGCACAGAAATTAAACAGACATTAAAGCCCAAAAAAACACATTGTAGTCGCAAAGCGTTTAAGCTCACTAAATTTAAAGAATATGCTGCACTGAAATAAAATCAATGGGTTGGGTTCTCATTTTTCAGTTATGCTTGTAGGTTGTTGTATTTACTAGACATGACAGGTGCATTGTCAAATGACTTACCACAAGTACTGTTAATTGTTAAGGCTAAGCTCTTTTAATCTTTTGGCTGCATCTATCTTGGCCTTTCCATTATGTCCTCAAAAAGACTCAAACCCAATAAATCTTTTTCCACAACTGCTTCCTGGTTTACATATCGAATATTTATTGCAAATGAGTCAAAGTGTTCAGTGTCAGATGATGAGCCAACAATTAGTGAAAAGTATTTAGCTTTGGATTCACAAACATTGGATGACAAAAAGTATTCTGCAAGTATTGGATTCACAACATTGGATGACAAAAAGTATTCTGCAATCCATTGGTAGCTTCGCTACCAATGGATTGCAGAATACTTTTTGTCATTAAGATGACAATTTCTTCATAAACTATCAATGAAACTTATGAAACATTTTCTCTGCCCTGATTTTCTCAGTTTTCTATACGTTTTAGCAAGGTAAGGGTCAAAGTTTGAAAGGAACACCAAGGTCAAGAGAAAGCTTCCATTACTTAAAGCGTCTATATCTTCTTTATCATCTCTTAGAGCTAGACCTTGAATATGCAAAAATTTTAACTAATACACTACTCTTTTTAGAACACCCCTTCAGTAACACTTTATATCATTCAACTGCTGTTTTTAATAAGCATTACTTTTAACTTTTATTGGGAATGTTCTAAAAAAGCACTGCATCAGTAAGCTGTTTGCGTTGTTCATGCCTTTGTATAGAATGCTGTCATTGTGACCATCCAGTTTTGAAGTTGTTATCTAAATTTTGAAAAAGCAGCAGAAAAAAAAAGTTTTTTTTCCAGTAGTTGGTAATTTAATGTCTCTCTTTTGAATTTCATCATTTTTCAACTTGAGAGAAAAATAGTTTAGAACGCACTACCTTAAATATGCTTTTTACATTTTTTTTATTTTTCAAAATCTTTGTCTGCAACATTTCGATTCGGAATTTCTTTTATAGAAATCCAGTAGCTTTGCGCTTCTTTTAAATTCCTTTACAATTTTGGATTAACAAATTAAAAAAATTGAACTCAAAGTTATTTTTTTGTTTTAGATTTTCATTTAAAAAGTTACTTTTGCAAAAGTTTTTAAATTTCATAACATAATTCATATTATTCTCATAACATAAGTTATGCCTTTTTATTTAATTAAAATATATATAAATATATATATATATGTATATATATATATATATATATATATATATATATATATATATATATATATATATATTGCATTAAAAATGTTAAAAGTAAAATATACATATGACGAAAACAATGTGGAAGCTATAAAGCTAACTACAGAACAGATTATACACATAATCTGTTACATCTAAAATATAAAGCCAACTTCCAAAACATATTAACATGCGAACCATATTATTCCGCTCAGTCATATTATTTTACGTATTAAATGGCTGGACGTTTTACACATTTTTAAGCCCTTGCAGTATTGAAATAGAAGCCTCAACAAATCCACAATTGCAGTGACATAATTTAAAAAAATTAGTAGAAAATCACTTTACAAAAATTTCTTTTCATTTAACACTGTGTTTCATTAATAAAGACTCATCAGAAATCCATTTCTGATGAGTCTTTATTGATGAAACACAGTGTTAAATGAAAAAAAATATTTGTTAAGTGATTTTCTACTAATTTATAATTGCTCTGTTCTTTTAAGAACATTGACCACTCTATTTTGTAGAGTGCATTTTAAAATACCTTACATGCCTAAAAACGCTTCTGAAATTGGGGAAGCAGATAGAACGGAACCAGAAAAGATTTAATGTCAACTTTCTAAAAACGCGATTAGACGCTTATTTTATGCTTACTTACTACATACAAACATGAAAAATTAAAAGCTTATTTTCCGTGATTGGCTTGTTTTAAGAAAAATATAACAACCTTTGTTTTGTTGCCTATTGATTCGATTGTTTTGTTTTTCTTTCATTTTTGTAAACGTAAGCAACAAAAAAAAAAAGGAAAAACTATTTGAAATATAGCAGCATTTAGCTTGGTGTAGTGGTTAAAGTTCTGGCTTCAGAAATGAAGGTCTGTGGTTTGAAGCCGACTCTGGTCATACATGCAACTTTGATAAAGAAGAAGGCGTAAACATCCTATGTAAATGCAATTCCACGTTGCTATGTTATAAGACCGTTAGGACTTCATTGAGCACCTTAAAACTTATTTTGCTCTACTCCGCAACGCTGGTAAATCTTATAATGTTTTTGCATAGCATGTCAGATATACGTTAATCAACTAAGATTAACGGTGTAAAACCTTTTAAAGAAGATTATCCAAGTTAAAAGAATGCTGTCTAAGTTATTAAGAAACTAAATCTGACTGCTGAGACCTGATCTGAAATCAAAGGCATTAAAAAATACTTTTAGTTTGTTTAATACTTAAGTTTGTTTTAGCCCATCATATTTGCAAGCCCCTGGTTCAATGATCTAACAAAAACTTAAAATTGTCAACCATTAAAATCTTGTAAGTTTGGATTTATCAAAATTTAAGCTTTTGTTTATTTCTCGCCATAGTATAAAACTTGTGAAAACATACCAGATTCTTTTGAAATGAGATGATGAAACTGCTTTAAAATGCGCATTTAATGGCGATTAAAATTAAATTGTTTATTCGTATTCTGTATAAAATTTTCTCCCACCCTTTTATCAACCCCCCCCCCCACCTCCCTCTTTTTATAAGACTTGGACTAAATTATCTACCCCCTCCCCCAACTTTTATTCCCACATTGTAATAAGCACCTGAAAATATATACAACCAATTAATAAATGGTTGTTTTAGATGGATCTTCAGCCACACCAAAAAATATAACGCTAATCTTATGTTATATAACAATAAGTAACAATTTTTTATGTTAGTAAAAATTTTTACAGGGTTAAGTTGCCTTAAAACTATTAGCGTATTTGTATACAAATGAAAAACGTTAAGTTAAACCGTTATGTTCAACTTAATATGTTAGTTAAAAATGCTTAACATATTAATATGCCATCATAAAATATTTGTAAAAAAAGTACAAATTTTTGCAAATCGTCTAATTGTTACAAGAGGTTATTTTTTTTAAGCGAAAAGAGTGTTTAAACAACTTTTATATTTATATGTCTATTATATTTTTGCGTATTAAGGATCTTTAAAATGCGGCAAAATACACGCGAAAAATCACCACAATAAAATACCACTTTTATGACATTTTAAACGAATTGAACTCAATGTGTGAAAACCATATATTTGACGCTGAATCTCGAGCTAAAGCGTACAGTTTGGTGACGAAAATAAAGAGTTTGAGTTTGCGAAGTAAACAAATCCTTGTGAAAGGACTTTGCAGTGACTTCGTTTCTCAATACCTACAGACAAGGGTGTGGAGTCGTAAAAATAAGTACCAACTCCAACTCCAATTGTTGAAATTTTCAGAAATACGACTCCGACTCCGACGCAAAACTTGTGAAAAATTCTTTGAATTCTTTAAAAATTTTACGCGATAATTTAATTTTTTTTTTTTTTTTTTACCAAATTTATGAAAAAATTTTTGAAGTAGAAACATTTTGTACATGCAAATGCAATACCGAGAAGTTTTACTATTGGAATCGGAGTCGCGATTTTGTTAAGTGACTCTGACTTTGAGACAAATATCACAACTCTGACTCCACGACTCCGACCCCAACTCTTAAGCTCTGCCTACAGAGCACAAAGTTGACACTAAAACTTGTACAAACTTGTTTTAATCGTTGAATAACTTTAGTATGGATATAAGCAAACAATTTAATGACATAAAGGCGGAAGCCAATACCGACTACAAAATAGAGCAGCAGCGAATCCCAACGTTTTTCGACAATAGCAATTATTATGTTTATATACTAAATGTATAAAATATATATTAAGTATATAAACATAATTATATATTTGTTCTAAAATATATATAACATATAATTTGTATTTAATTTACATTTAATACTAAATATATATGCTATATATAAATATATATATATATATATATATATATATATATATATATATATATATATATATATATATATATATATATATATATATATATATATATATATATATATATATATATATATATATATATATATATATATATATATATATATATATATATATATATATATATATATATAGTATTTATATTTAGTATATAAATAGTATAATAGTAAATTAGTCAAAACACATATCTAATTTTAATTGTTTTTAACTATTATTAATAAAATATTAAAAATTTTATTAACTATTTACTAAATAAATATTTTTCATCAGGTTCCTGATGAACCTACAAAAGTAGAAACAGCCTGTTTCTACTTTTGTAGGTTTAAAAATCAGATAAATGTTTTTACTAATTTATATATTTAAGAAGGAAATATTTATCGTGAATTGGCAAACAAGTTACTTCTGAAAAAATAACATTGAAAAACAAACTGACATTTTGCGCTAACCTTATCACCCCTTAAAAACCACAATCGTTTCTGCTAGTACGGAGAACTGCAAATATCTTTACTGGTACGAAAAACTAAAACTACCGCTTATGCTATAAAAAACTACTATAAAAAATCATCTCTACTGCTCTAAAAATATCAAGTATTTTTAATCGGAAAAAGCTAATTTTATTAACCTGAGGAAATTAAAGAAAAAAAAGGAGTTTAGATACAATGTGAATTACGAGAACTTTTCCATTTTGTCATTAAATTGTGCGCTTCTGCTCGAGATTCACTGTCAAATGATTCTTACATATTGAATTCAATATGTACAAAATATCATGATAGCTGTACTTTATTGTGGTGATATTTTGTGCGCATTCCACTGCGTTTTAGATAAATTTGAATCTTGAATCAACTTCGATCATTTAGTAGAAGAAGAAAAAAACGTATGAATTGCTTGAGCAAATCCAAAAAAATTTAATTAAATTTGACCAATTTAATGCACAATTTGACTCTTTTTTTAAAAGTTAAATTTAGCAATGTCGTACACACGGTTTAAGAGAAGCCGTAGCATTGGTTCATGAAATTATAAAAAAAAACCTCTAAAATATTTGTTTTTGCTAAATGTGAAGCCTTATTAAATCATGAAAAAATCACCGCTTGTATTGAGCATACAAATTTGCTTTTTAAAAAAGGGTAAGAAAAATTTTAAAGGGTGATTATTATGAATATTAGATATGCTGATTACTAGATATATGAATATTAGATATGCTGATTACTAGATATATGAATATTAGATATGCTGCCAGAAAGCACAATAAATGCGGAACTAAAAATAAATTTTCAAGTCCTATACATATACTATATTTGCAAAGATATAAATCAAAAAATAAAGCCTATATATTTCTGGAAGAGAAGATCTTCGCTTACTTCTTGCAAAAAAGAATAATAATTTATCTTCCCAGCATCAGCCTCAAGGATCTCATTAATGATTCAGTTGGTTAATTTTTTCTTTTTTTTTTAGTTTAATTTTTTTTGCCATATAATAATATTAAATGTAGATTTAAAATAAATAGCCGGAGCAAGAAGAAAATATATACCGTCTTATTGTCAATTTTTTTCAGTTCCAAGTGTCTGTCCGAACTGAACTAAACATTCTCAGTGGTAAGCGCACTTGGCTGAGAAGCTCGAGAAGAGATCCGTGGTTCAACGCTACCTCCGAGCAAGTTTTATCAGTAAGGAAGAAGACGTGAACTTCCATTCCAATGCTTTCCGCAGACCTTTGTGATAAGACCGAGAGGACTTCTTGGCGCACTTAAAATAAATTTAAAATGAAAATTTTTTTTGCAGTTATTTATAATTCATTATTTCTATTATGAATTTTAATTAATTAATTGATAAATATAACTTTGTGTAAAGTTCTTAATGCTTGTTCTTCGTTTTTTGACAATGCACAAACAGGTTGGGTAAGAAGACAACAAAACAGGTAAGTTAAAGGTTAACATACATACAGTATTGGACAAAACATTTGTATCAAACATCGAACAATGCTAAAAAGTGTTCCTATTTTTACATGTCTTTAAAACGAAACGAACTATACTACCACAGCAAACAGTTCAGGAGTCTGGAGTCATAGCATGCCATGACATAAGCAATCAGCTGACAGGTGACAGCACACAGGCAGAGTTTCGTTGACAAGTGCCATTCTGCAGCGGACAAAACAAGTGCAACTATTTTGGTTTGTTTCATTTTCCTAAGTCTGGTCCGTGTCAACGTCACGGAAGTTTTTTAATTATTAAAGGAAGTATCCAGAAGTTTCCAGAAGTTTCCAGAAGCATGCAGAAGCTTCCAAAAGTTTCTAGAAGAAGCATCTGGAAGCATCCAGTAGCATCCAGAAATATCCAGAAACATTCAGAAGCATCCAGATGCATCCAGAAGCTTCCAGAAGCATCGTAAAGAAACATCTAGAATATTCCAGAACAGGTTCACACAGGTTCATTTTACTATATAAGAGACATGTAAATCGATATGTAATTCAGTCAGTATATGGAAGTCAATCAGTCAGTAATATCAAGACAGTTTATCGAAGTGAGTTTTATCAAAGTGTTTTATCGAAGAACATCAATACAAGAAGTGAAATACAACAAGTGTTTCATTACATCAATACAGTCCACATCCAACCATGACGTTGTGTTCCACAGAGCATTATTGTATCATCACAAGGTAAATGTAACACGGTAAGCCTTGAGAAGCGTGATTGTTTATTTTTATTATTTGTATGACTTCAAGTGCAAAAATGGCTCCCGACAGTCTTGGATTGGAACTAAGAAAGAAAATTATTGGCGATTACGTAAGTGGAATGTCACAAAAAAGTATTTGTCATAAATATCGCGTGAAAAAATGGATCGTATCAAGACTATGTTCCAAATAACGTTCTACGGGGATGTTGGCAGCAGATAACAAAGGTGAAAGACCGCGTTCCACCACTTCTAGAGAGGATTCTATGATCGTCAGATCCGTCAAGAAAGATCCCTGGATATCATCAGTTGAGATACAAAAGCAATTAGAGCTGCTTGTATCGGACCGAACAATCAGACGACGTGCTGTTGAAGCCGGATTGTTTTCTCGACACCCTGCAAAGAAACCGCTGATTTCACTAAAAAACCAGAAGAAAAGACTCTTGTTTGCTACATCTCATATTGACTAGAATGTGCAGAAATGGCAAACTGTCCTGTTCATTGATGAATCGAAGTTCAACATCATTGGGAGCGATGGCAATTGCCGTGTACGTTTACCGGCCGGAAAACGCCTCGATTTACGTTACTGCCATTAGACCGTGAAGCATGGTGGAGGCAATGTAATGGTCTGGGGGTGTTTTTCTGCTAACGGTCTAGGTCCAATACATCGAAACGATATAATAATGGACCGTTTCATGTATAAAAATATCCTGAAAGATGTTATGTTACCTCATGCTGAATGGAATATGCCAATAAAATGGGTCTTTCAGCAAGACAACGATCCGAAACACACTGCAAAAGTAGTCAAGCAGTGGTTTCAAGACAACCACCTAAGGGTGATGGATTGGCCGCCTCAATCTCCGGATCTCAATCCTATCGAGAACCTGTGGGAGATCGTCAACCGCAGAATTAATCGTGAAGGTGTTCGTAATAAGGATCAACTGTTTGAAAAAATCCAAAAGGCCTGGGCAGCGATTCCACAAAGTTTCGAATCTATGTCTCGAAGATGCAAGGCTGTGATCGAAAACAAAGGATTTGCCACGAAATATTGATAGCAAAATACAGTTTGGTCAACATTTTGTCGAGTTGCACTTGTTTTGTCCGGAAGGAAATCAACTTTTTTTAATACTTTTGATTAATTTATTAATTTTCGTGTACAAATAATGAACTTTGTGATGAATAAAACTTGAAGAACTTTGTCTCTAAACAGTTGCATAGTTATTTCTCTAAATTGAAAAAAAGCAGCACTTTTATATAAAGAAACTAAATTAGCATTATTTAATTGCACTCGTTTTGTCCGATACCGTACATACCAATATACATTTCTTCACATACATAAATACAAAGATACAAATACACTTTTATGTACATATACAAAAATACACATGTATACAAATAACAACTCCTCGAAATGAAACAACTTTCCAAAGTTAGCTTTGAAAAAAAGGTTGTTGAATTAAATCTTTTCTTTAGTTGTATTTACTTATATCTTTAAGGTATATAGATTATGGAAAGAAATAGGAGATGCGTTAGTTTTACATTTGTAGATAAAACAAAGTAAAAAATATTTAGAAATTTATCTTTAAAATTGATTAGACGAGCAACATGCCTCTGCTTCTTTCTTTTCTATTTTATTCGATAGATGTCAGTATTGTATAATAAGTTAGTCATAATAATATACTCACCTTAAAATTACTTTAAAATAACTTTGAAAACAAGAAATGTGGAAAAACTGAGGTGATTATAAGATTGTGGCCAGGGACTGTATATATTAAGTTTATAAACACTGAGTGCATTAACTTCTTTACAAAAAGATTCTCCATTAACAGCTCTGTTAACGCCAAATATAATCCTGCATGCATGTTTCGGTTTACCATAAATTTTTTGAAGTTTTCCATAGTCGTAACTTTCCTATGCAATATTGCAATAGGAAAACTATGAATAAGTGAAAAATATATATATTTCAAAAATTCAATATTTAGAAAGGGTTTAGGTCTATATAGCACAGAAATATTATTGGAGATTTTAATACCTGTGTTATTCACAAAGAGATTAGCTAATTTTAAAGAAAGGTCACCCTTACTAGGTTTCTGGAACAACATAATTTTAGTTTTCTCTATATTTACTGAAAGTTTATTACTTTTAATCCACTCATTTACTTTTAATAATTTTTCATTAAATATTTCAAACAGATCTTTTATATTGTTTGAGTAAAAAAGATTAGAGTCGTCAGCAAAGCAAAATATCAGCCGTGGAGCAGTGGCAGCGCGCTTGCCTCAAAAATAAAGGATCCGTTGTTCAAACCCCACCTTCTGGGCAAATTTTACGACATCGGTTAGGAAGGAGGCGTGAACTTCCTATTAAATGCTCATCCGCGGTGCTCTGTGATAAGATCGTAAGGACTTCTTAGGGCATCTAAATAAAAAAATTAAAACAACATTTAAAATTTTGGATGCTAAATATAAATCATTTATATATAGTAGGAACAATAGCGGTCCTAAAATTGATCTTGGGAACACCACAAAGTATGTGTTTATTGGTTTCATTAGCTTTATATACTATGCATTGTTTTTTGTTTGACAGGAAACTTTTAAACCAGAATAAATTCCTTTTTTAATACCATGGCCGACGACACGGGTTTCGAAGTGGAGGGGCAAATCGTCAATTTTTAAAAAAAGTCTCTTATATGTAGAATTTTCTGAAAATAAAAAAAGGTTCTTTAGAAAAAAGTGGGGGAGGAGGGACCCCGGTGTTGTCGGTCCTGAATACTCCATTGCTCAAGTTTTAGAAATATAAAATCTATTGTAATTAAACAATAACTTTTATTAATGCTTAAGGGGTATACTCCCCCATAAATTAAAAAAAAAATCAAAAAAAAACAAACTGATTTAGACAATTAAATATATGGATTCAGAAATCATAATGGTTTTACCTAAAAATATCTATAAATACCAAAACTTTTTGTTTTTTAGAGTTAGGTACAAAAAAGAGAAAATTTACCCTAAAAAAATCACTTGTAAACCAAAACAACGAATTGATTTCACAAGTTAAAAGCATTTTTGACTTCTTGTTAGACTTGTTAACAACTTATTTTTGGTATATCAAGACTAAGTTCGTTTTTGTTGATTTGTAGCTCATTTTTTGTCGCATTTTCTTGCCAGAAATTGTATACTTTTTAGTTCTCAAACATGGTTAAAGCTGATCGAATTAAAGTAAGAACTAAGCAAGCAGGCAAAAGAAAGAAAACTTTTTATCGAAAAGTGTTATGTAGCCAATACGTACGTAGTGTAAAAAATGTAAATTTTCCTTCTTTAAGTGTAAATATCGAATTACCTGTAAATTATCAAACTGACATCTTCTTTATGCCAAGCTCTTCTCTTCGCAAAGTTGAGGCAGTAGCTCAACATCAAAAAAATATACCAATATTAAAAACAAAGTTCTGACAGGATATAGAATTATTGATTGTTCGATTTTGTCTGATGTTATTAGCGTTTTGAGCTCTCCAACTTGTTTCCAAACGACTTTAGCAATCATTGAAAACAAAAGCAAAAAGCAAGGACTTGCATATGAACTTTCTATTGTTTGTTTAAAGTGTAAATATCAAAATGACTTTTACACTTCTATGTTAATTTATAAAAAAGGAAACTTTGATATAAACAATCGAACAGTATATACAATGAGGACTCTTGTATTAGGACATTCCGAAATTGAACGGTTTACAACCCTCATGAACATGCCAAAACCAATGACGCCAAAAAACTATGACAAACTTGTTTTAAAAATGGCAGCGAAGGAGATTTTCATCATTAAATATTGTATTTACAGCACTTTCAATAGACAGTGGGAAAGTTTTAGATGTTGAGGTGATGAGTCGAATATGCAGAGGGTACTCCTTAAATCAAAAACTTTCTAAAAAAGATCCTACTGCTTATTCTGAGTGGAGAAATTCCCACATTTGTAAAATGAATTTTGTTGGTTCTGCAGGTGGAATGGAGTGTGAAGGAGCCAGTCGTATTTTCTAGCGATCAATTAAAAAACATAAGTTGCAGTGCATCAATTTTTTAGGTGATGGAGATAGCAAAAGTATACAAGATCAGACCTGTGTTTGAAGAGCTCACAAAAGAAGATGAACTTAAAAAATGTCTGCACGGTAAAACGCAAAATGCAAATGAGTCTTTCCATGGGAAAATTTGGGATCGCATACCAAAAACAAAATATGTCTCGCTGACTTTTGATTGATTTTGAAATTTGGGATCGCATACCAAAAACAAAATATGACTCGCTGAAGTTTGGTGTTTATGATGCTGTTGCCAATTTTAATATTGGGATGAAGTCTTCAATCCTAATATATGAAAAACTGAACATGGTTCCAGGTTTTTATACACTAAATGGTCCTAACGACATAAATAAAACACGCAGTAAATGGTCGATCTATAAACTAAAACCCGATAACAAGCTGCATCGTCAAAAGTTAAAGGCTAAAAAACTGGAGAAAAGTGACAAAACCTCTGAAAAAGAAAGTAAAGCGTATGAAGCAGTAGGTTTTTAATATTAAATATAGTCCAATGTATGTTACGTATATTTGTAGATCTTTTATATTCAGTTTTTATGCGTTTTCTCAGTTTGAGGTTTTTCAATATGCCGGCCAAAATTCGAAGAGAACCGCTTGAGCGTTTTATCTGAAATTTTCAATAAATTTCCCTTTTTATAAAAACTGTCTTTTAAACGGAACAGAATTATTAAATACTTATGAATAAAACAGTACGGCTAATTTAATTTTTCAAAAGATGTACTTTTTTTTATTGTCAACTTTAGAGCACAAGTCTTTAAGCCCAGAACCTTTTTTTAAAAAATCTGTTTTGTTTAAAACACTCATAAACCTATTCTAATTGTGTTTCCAAAGTTTCATTCAGCCTTTTTTAATTAGTTTTTGCTAAAACTTGGCCAGCGCAAATCTTACTTTTTGCTTATTTTGGGGGTTTTTTACGGTTACTACAGCAACCGTTGACCAATTTCTTTTAAATTTTCTACTTTTATGATATGGTTAATCATTTTATGTCAAAAGTTATTTATTGTCTATATTTAAAAATCGGGGAGTATACCCCTTAATATTAACAAATTAATACAGTAATATATTTTATATCATTAGTTTTCAAATAGATGAAGTGTGATACTTTCTAAATAAGGTACTTTTATGATGCAGTAAGTTTTTATACATATTTTTCTAGTGTACTAAAATATTGTATTTGTATGCTTTAATTTTCTGTAACTCTCCTTAATGGATTGTTAAAACATAGGTGGGCGGTAAGAATACTTTAATCGAGGTGAAAAGGTGAGCGGTATGTATGAAAAGGTTGACTTACTCCTGTTTAACAGTATTGTATATGACGAAATCGCCTAAATCAATCTATTCTAATCCAATCAGAAGAAAGCTTTTTTATTTGTTTCATTGTAATGTTGAAGAAGAAATAGCGAAGTTTTTTGCAGCTTTTTTTTATTTTTCTTAAGACATGAAAAAATGACTATGGCAATTGCGAAATAACCTGGTCGATTTTAATAATAATAATAACAATAATAGTAATAATAACAATCATAATAGAAAGTTTTTAAATAAAAATGAAATTAAAACTTTATTTATTTATACACCATAAGCTTGAACCATCAAATAAATGAATATTTGTTTTAGTTAAAATAACAGACGGCATCGATGTTTTATTTTCCAATGAACCATTTAAATTAAAGGGATTTAATTTGTCATGTAAAAATCGAATCCAGTTATTTATATGACTCGCAGCAAGATGCGTATGATCTGTAAAGTTATCATTTGAAACCATACAAACTAATTTTTTTTTTAATTCACTTTTGGCTGCCGCATACAAAATGAGCTGATCGTCATGAGTAACTTTAGGCACAAAACAGCTCACTTTGCTAGATAGTTCTTGAAAGTAGCTTAAGTCATCATAACCTGAATAATTTGTTGGAAAAACAAGCAAAATGTCATCTTTATCGAATTTCTTTTTAACATCTAACAAAATATATTTTAAACTGTTGGAAAGAATACGCTGTGTTTTCCCTTTACCGTGAAAAAGAACATTACCACTGTCTATAATGATATGAAAACCATTATTAGATTCAATCATTTCATCAATTAAATCTAAATCGTGTGTTCTTTTAACAGAATTTATAATCATATTGCAAACAACTTCATAATTTGGTTTATCAACTAACTTACATGAGCAGTTTAAACAAGTATTGTTGCTAAATTCTGCCTGTTTTACAAAATGGTTTACACTGCTTCTAAAGTATTGTAGCAGTTCTAAAATAACTCCATATAAAAGCCTGCCATCTTTAGTTTCCAAATATACCAACAGACTCTCAATAAGTAAAGATGAAATTTGAGTTTTGCTACGGCACGCTGCTTTTATTATGGAAATCAACATTAGTACATCAGACGATTTAAGCCTTGTTAGTTGAGACTCCAAGCCCGATAGTTCATTGAAATATTTCAGCGCATCACTAACTTTATCGTCTTCAACTAGTTCAACTATAAGACGTTTGTACAACCGCACATGCTTCAGCTGACCTTTGTCTCTCATACTCTATGGAATTAATACAATAATAATTAAAGATAATTATATCGTAATATGACAATAACTATATAATAATTACATGAAAAAATTGTACACACAATTATATTAACTCACTTAGTTAAAAATATAGTACAGACATCTATATTTGCAAAAAGGATTACAAAATTTGAAGATTTTAAGGTTATTTTGGATTTTTATTTTAAACATACTATATCTTTTATTCTAGAACATTCTCTCAACATCTTAAGGAATCTGATGTAATTTTATTCTGTATGGTAATAGATGTTACATGCAATATTTTATGGAAAAATATCAAGATAATTAGAGCACTGAATCAAAAAAAAAACTACAAAGAATAGCTTTTAACTTCTGGTAGTGAAATTTTGAAAAAAAAAAAGTTATTTTAACTAGATTGAGATTTGTCAATCTATTTTAAATATTGTCAATAAATTTTAAATTTTTTCTTTATCCGCGTAAATTTTATGGAAAATACATAAATTTTCTTTTCTTTGAATAGGGTAAGATGATCTTCAGTTTTTAAATTAATAGTCCATATCTATATACATTTGTAGAATGGTTGTCAGCAACATTCAAATATAAAATAAATGCTCCTGATGTTATTAACTGGTAAACTTTCTTTATTATCAAAGAATATTGCCATTGAATTCAGCTTGTAGACAAGACTTTATTACATAGGGGATAGAATTAAAAACTTACAATTAGTGATCGACCGAAATTCTGTTTCGGTATCTGTTTCGGCCGAAATTTCAATTTGAACCGATACCGATGTTTCGGTTTCGGTATTTTTTAAAAATTCGGTAAAATCCAAAATTTCGGTTGAAAAACATATCTAAAACCGATTTTTATCTAATTTAGAAAAACAGTTATTTTTAAAATTTTTACAAAATATTTTGAGAATTTTCACAAAATACCTCAAAAAAATCTTGTTTTGTAGAGAAAATCTGCTAGTTGTTAAATTTCGCTATTAACTTATCGCTAACTTAAGTATTAAATCTCAATTTGGGATTCACGTGAAATTAATTCTAACATAATACGAGTATAAAAAACAACAAATGTAAAAGTGCATTTTTAAATAAATTTTTCTAATAAAATAAATTTTGACCAGCCGAAATTCGGTATCGGTTTCGGTGAAATATTTGCCGAAATGTCGGTTTCGGCACCAAATCGAGTACCCGAAATTTCGGTTTATTTCGGTTTCGGCTTTTTTTCTGTTTCGGTCGATCACTACTTACAATCATGAAAACATAAATACTTTTAAAAAAATTACGATTTTCATCCAAACCAACATATCTACTATTTTGATCCGAACCAACATATTGACCATTTTGACCGTTTGGGCTTAGTCAGGTATCATTTAGGTAAAAAAATGTTGTTTTTTTCTTCGATGACAGATGACTTCAAAAACTATAAATTGTATGAGCCAGAATACAACAAAAGAAAATTCTTAAGCATTGATGTTCAAGGAAAGAACTAAGTGAAAAAACTTTTTTTAAACATGAAAAAACAGTAACAACAAAATGAAGCAGTTTTTTTGAATAACAAGTCAGAAAAGATAAGGTTTTGATTGAAAGAAAAATAGATACATGCTTACTTAAAAAGCATCTATGGATTTTTTAAAAAGAGAAAGTGATGCAACCTGCCAACAACAGGACAGAAGTGGCTACAGCGGATCTACCAACATTCATAAGCTTTTTTAAACCTTGCGTAAAAGAAACAAGCATTATTAAAAAAACAAACAAAAAAAAAACAGTTTTTCATACAAAAAGGCAGAAATGATTGAAAACACCTCCAGAGGAAAGTAGAAGAAAATTAGCAGGACTTACACACATAAGTTACACACAATAGTTAGCATCAATGACCAAATAAAAATTTTGAGTTTATGACCCATTTTTCAAACATAAATTTATGCAAAATTAATTCATGGTATTAAAATCATAGTTTTATATATCATTTGAAGGATAGTTCAATGCCTAATAAATAGTTTGCTCATATATAGTTTTCAAAATGTTATATAAATTAAATAATTTGGTTAGAACGTCCTTGTTTTTGCGATTGTTGCTGTTAAAACAGCAACAACCGCAAATATCATTGCTTTAGAATTTTTTTAAATTTTTCAATTGTGTTATGTAAGACTCTTACTAAAGTTAGTTAATAAGAGTTTGCTTTTGTGAAGACACAAGAAGCAAACAGTCTTTCTGTTCTCTTCATGGGTTTAGGGTGATTTGATATTATTTTACATTTGTTCAGAATTATTACTACCAATAGTATTTCTATCATCCCACCAAAAAAATTTTATATTCTTTAAGAATGTAAAAATTTTTTAGTGGGACATATTTCTTTAAGGATGCTAGCGATGACAGAACGAATGACTGGTCAGTATATTCAAGAGATGAACTAAAGAAAAAGTTCTTTACAAACAACAACCTGGCTTATCTATTGAGAGATAATCAGATCAGATCCAAATATTAGTAAATGGAGAGACTTGCTTTTGGTAAGACAATGTTAAAGATTTTCCAGTTAATCTCAGGGACTTTTGAGATAAAATACAAGATTTAGATTCGTTACTCTCATATTAATAAAATAATGGACTTTAGCCTCAGATCTTTTTCTATTGGTTTTCTGTAATGATAAAAAAAAAAATTGTACTTCTGTTTTAAAACCTTTTTTTATGGTTTTTTAATATTAAGTAACCTTGGTTATGTTTTATACAGTTTGTAAAGTAAAGTCTTTTTTTTACAAGCACCTTTAACTTAATTTAACTTAAGCCTTACCTATTCAGTCTTCTCTGTTTAAAACTTAATGTCAGCACACAAAAATAAATAAATTAATCATTTGCTATTTAAAGTGAAATAGAAAAAACTGCGAAAAAAAATGCTTTAAATAAACTCTAAATGAAATAGTTAAAAAAAAAAAGAATGGCAAAACGAAGTTTTATTTAAATTCTAGATAAATTGATTTATGCGTAAAAGCGTTTGGAGGATTTTTCATAAAAGTACTTGATGAACAAAAAGAAAAACACTTATTTTTTTACCAAGCGCTTTTTTTATGTCGCCAAAATTTGGGCGAGCATGAAACCTTTGGCAATACGACTGCCAATTCAATTTGAGAAACTTTTTCTGTTAACTGCTAAAATCCATTGTTGCAAAAATAAATAAGAGATAGATTTATGACTACATTTAGAACATAGCTCTGTTTGCAATTGATTTTTAGAAAGATTTTTGACTTTTTGCAATTGAAGCTAAATAAACAGTAGTTTAATAGTTACAAGAATTTCTTATACAATGGTTTCTTATATAATGGTGATTTTGAAACTGTACAATGGTGATTTTGAAACTGTACAATACTTAAAGAATTTTAAGAAAGAAAAACTCAAATAAATTAAGACTTATGTTGTAGGACCTCGTTTATGAGCACATAACTTAAGCCCGTTTTTAAAAATTGCTTCTTTAGTGTCAGACAACAGTATCTTATTCATAATCAATTTTTTATATAACTAGGAATAGGTATCCCTACAAAAATCTAAGTTTATGTATGCACTCTTTTCTCTGACCATTAAATACAGTTGTTTAAAAAAATGTTCAGTTTGTTTTAAAATAGATAATCATCAGACATAATTACAAATATAATTAATAATATAATTACAAAAGAGACATTAAAAAATACAACAACCATAAATGATTACATAACAATGTTAATATTAGAAACTGTTATTATATTTTTGGATAATTTTTATAGTTATTATATCTGCGTTTTTGGATAATTTTTTTTTAAATAGTTTCCTCCAACTGATTATGAATATTTTACAACGCCACGCTTGAGAAGTATAAGAGCATGTTTTATTTTTTGGTTGACGTGTAATTGATTGATTAAAATGTGTAATTGATTTTGAGGGATTTTCTCACTTTATGTACTTCATACCCTGATGTAATTGATCAATCAAATTTGCCATCATATTTTCGACTATGTTTGGATAGGGTTCACATATCTCCGGATTTCCCCGGAGATCTCATGATTTAAAGGCAAAAAATAAGGCTTTGGGGGATTTCAGATAAAAACATGAAATCTATTTTTGCAGGTTTTTTATTTAATTTTTATAAAAATTCAATATTAAATACTTAAATTTTAAGTATATATAGAACTTAAAATATAAAAATTATTAAATGTAAGTTGTTTTTCTCTACCAATTTATTGTGAATGCTCAAACAACACGTGTTCCCTTCTCTTCATTACACAATATCTAAAAATTAGCACACATCCAAACTTGCAAAAACAAAAGCTGCGACCATTAAATTACATTAAGGTTATAAAGTATTTTGGTTGATACTACATGAAAGATTATTCCTTGAACTTAAAGTTTAAAGTCTAACAAGTAACAGAATAGGTGCACTTTTAGCAATGTTTAGTAATTCTGCTACAGCATGAAGCTCTCAGTGACTGGTGAACTTTAACTCAGATGAAACTCAATTTTTTTCAGCTAATTGTTATCGCAATAATTTAGATCTTCCTATATTAATGAACGGCAATGTACTTAATGAGTCATCTACCCTTTATCTTCTAGAATTAAGTCTTACTTTCAATCTTTCTTAGAAACCATATATCAAATCAATTGCAAAATATGCATCTGCTAAGGTTGCATCCCTTTATTGTGCTCGCCACTTACTTACTCCCAATTCTATTCTTTATCTTTATGAATCTCAAATGTGTCTTTATATGAAATATTGTTGGTATATCTGGGGCGGATCTTCCAATGATACCCTTTTCTCTTTTAGACGAGGTGCAAAAATGCATTGTAAACATAGTTGGACCTGCTTTTGCAGTCAACCTCCAACCATGGACACACTGTCATAATGTTGTTTCTCTTCCTCTTTTCTATAAATACTATAATGGGCACTGCCCTGCCCCAGCTTAAAATGAGACTTTTTGCAAATCCTGCCCCAACAAAATTATAAGATTTGGCAGGTGTTGATAGCTGGGCTAGAAAAAAATCTATAATACTTATACTCTTGTCTTGACTATACTTTTAGTCAAGACAAGAGTATAAAGTTGAGTTGCCAGCAAATAGAACCACTTTAGATTTCATAAAGATCATTATTGTAGATTAGAAACAATAAGCAAAGATACAAAAGCAAAGATAGAACCTTGTGGTACCCTTAAAGTTACTTAAAATAAAGAAGAGGGTAGGCCTTCAAGAATAACTTTACTACTGCAGTTAGAAAGAAATAATTTAATAACCTTAAAACCTTTATGTAAAGAAACTAATAACAGAATGAAGACTAATCGTAGGATAGTTGGAGAGGTCAAAGTGTTTTCTAGAGTTTTGAAAAATTGAAGAGAGTTCTGGAGAACACTTTTTTAAGACTATAATGGAAATCTATTCTGGAGCACAAACTGTAGAAGTGTTTAATTGAGAATTAACTTTAGAATTGAAAGCTAGAGTGATTTTGATGTTTATCAAGGGTTAATCTGTTTAACTTTCAGGAAGAGTATGGCCATTATATTTCAAATTTGAGTAAGATTACTTTGCAAATAACTCTGCTTTATTCTAGGTAGAAGTAATTGAACCATGAATTAGAGTTTAAATGTTAGACTTACTTTAATTACTGACATTGTTGAAGACCAAAAATCTCTAGAACCTAACATCTGAGATAAGATACAAGATTTAGAAAAATGAGAATAAAAGAGCTTAACATCTTAACGTTTTTAACGTTACATTGGTTTCTTGCAATAATAAAAGGACACTTGTTTTTAAGAGAGAGGTTCTTGTAATAAAGATGAAAAAATGATTAATGTTTAATAAAACAACTGCTCAAGATGGTAAAAAATGTAGAGTAGAATAAGGCTTGATATAAAATTGAAGAGAATTAATAAAAGCTTCCAAACTTTTATTATAGAAGGAATGAAAGCTTCCAAGATGCACTTTATGCATACATATTATGGATATAAACATATATGTTTGCTATTTATTTAAATGCTGGCATACAATATCCTTTCATTGTTATATAAACTTTAGTATTTATATGGTGTAGTATTTGCCGAAAAAGAAGATGATCAGATGGATGTGTAGTGTGACTCTAGTAAGACAAGAAAAGGAGGTATAATCTTAGACAGATTAGAAAAAATGTTGTATCAAACAAGGTTTGTTAGAAAAGATTAAAGTAATTTAGGTGTCAGCATGTAGAGATGTAGCAGCTTCAGTAGAAAATGGTAGTGGTAGAAATAAGAAAACTTGAAGAGAGTGCCTTACATATTGTATGGATGAGCTTTAGTTAAGAAAAAAAAAGCTCTAGATTGTTTATATTAGAAAACAGCATAAAAGAGGAAGTCTAAAGCCTGATGATGATGGTGATGATAATGACGATGATCATCACAATCATGATGATCATGATCATCATTATCAGGCTTCCTCTTTTATGCTTTTGATGATGATGATGATTATGATGGTGATGATGATAATGATTATGATGATGATGATGATGATGATGATGATGATCATCATCATCATCATCATCATGATAATAATGATGATTATGATGATCATATTGATGATAATGATGTTTATATATGCATATATATACAAAGTACAACATGAATTTTGAATTAAAAAAATATACTTAAGGATGTATGCAGCTCCAGTAACAAACCCAGCCCCGGCCCCAGCTATATTTTATTAAACCCGGCCTCAGCCCCGGTCAAATATCAACCCCGGTCACTTAATACTTACAACGATAAAAAGGTTACCCAAGGTGCAAACTTTGACATTTTATTATTCCCAATAATAAGAGTTAAAACCTTTTAGTTGGATAAAACTAGAAAGTATCCTTACTTGGGATCAAGTTGAAGACTCAATTTTATATGTAAATGAAAAAGCCCCATTTTAAGTTAATGAGTCAATGTGCCAAACCCAAACAACAATAATAATAATTGCTAATTTATATGTTTTTATATAACCATTAATTGCTTCTTTTTAATGCCATCTTTGATGTTTTTATTTAGTTATTGTAACAATTTTTTTTTGTAATTATTTTTTATGTCTGATGACAATATGCAGAAAAACAAGTTGAAACATCATAAAGAAAAAATTTTGTATATTCTGGAGTGACATTTGACATGAAAAGGGAGAAGTTTAAAAAAGAATCACTTTTGGTTAGAGTGAAATTGAAAATATTTTATATACTTGTCTAAATATAATTATAGATATTAAATAGTATAGATGTTAAATATGGCCGAAAATCATAAATTTATGTAACAATTTATACTTGAAAATTTGTTTTTATTTTTGTTTTTTGTATTTAAATAATTTTTATTTAAATAATTTATTTGGAAAAACATTTTTTTAATATTAATTTTTTTGACCTAAAAAAAAAACCCAAACTACTTTAAAACCCTAAATGATAAAGAAATGTTAAATATTATATTGACTTTTGCATTACTTTATCATAAATTTACATACCATTCAAAATTTAAACAGAATAAGAATTGCTAATAATTAAACATATACCTCAAACAGCAAAAAAGTCTCTTTCCATTTTTTTTGATCAATGGCTGAATATAAAATTGTGGTTGCCAAACCACCCCAAATATCATAACTAATGGAATTTAACTTTCTTGTGATTAAGGATATATCACTATGGCGATTCTCACAGTATAATTTATGCACCAATGATGCTAATGATTTTTGTCCAGTTAGTTCAAATGGCCAATACTTATTATGGTTATCTAAGTCAATAAGTTTTTGCTGAAACCCTGCAGATGTTTCAGAACTTAGTGACTCCACAATATCTTCTAGATGTACTGATGTCAAATATTTCTTTCCCTGTAGCGACGACTGCACTCGTAAATGTGACAACTGAACAAGATGAATGCAAGCTCTTTTAAACAAGACTTGCATTATTGAATTCATTTTAAACCTAAATAATAACTAATGCTACTTTATACAAATTGTTGCTGTTGTCCTGTATAAATTTTAAATAATTTTTGAAATCCTCATATAATGAATACTTGTAAATAGCATATACATATATATATATATATATATATATATATATATATATATATATATATATATATATATACATATATATATATATATACAGTTCTCAAAGTGGGGCAGGATGCCATCCAGTTACTTTTTTTATAAAGTATAAACCATCTTTTTATCATTCTCTATATATAACAATTAAGAAGGATATAATTTTTAATTTACTGAATACCATGTCATTATTTTTATTTTTCCACTTTGAATACTGTATATATGTATATGTATACATATATATATATATATATATATATATATATATATATATATATATATATATATATATATATATATATATTTACATATATATATATATATATATATATATAAATATATATATATATATAAATATATATATATATATACATATATATATATATATATATATATATATATAGAACCCTTAGATGTTGTCCGAAAGTTTTTTCCATACTTTGTTGACAAAAAGTAAAAATTAAAATGCAAGACCGGAATTTTTTTTTTTTAATAATGATAGACTGCCTGCCCCAACCAAACCCTCAGTCGATGTAGCAGCACTCCCTTGCGGGTCAGGCTATTTGTCAGTCGATGTAGCAGCACTCCCTTGCGAGTCAGGCTATTTGTCAGTTGATGTAGCAGCACTCCCTTGCGAGTCAGGCTATAAGATAGTCGATGTAGCAACACTCCCTTGCGAGTCAGGCTATAAGATAGTCAAGTAGCAACACTCCGCGCATGATTTACAGTAAAAAAAATAAAAATAAAAACATTTTATTAAAAAAAATAAAAATAAAAACATTTTATTAAAAAAAATAAAAATAAAAACATTTTATTAAAAAAAATAAAAATAAAAACATTGTTTATATTTTTAAAAACATTCAGAATGTTTTAAAAACATTCAAAATGTTTTTAAAAACATTCTGGTCAATTAAATTTGCGTTTTTGTGGGTTTTTTATATAACAATTAATTTGTAATTAAATTAATGGTTTTGACTTTCGTCCAACACGGAAATGTTGGACGAAAGTCAAAAGTAATTAAAAGTGACGTATGTGTTGGCGTAAGAATCACTTTTTTCCTTCCGCTCTTCCTAAAGCCAACAAACTATAGATCTATATATATATATATATATATATATATATATATATATATATATATATATATATATATATATATATAATATTATACATATATATATATATATATATATATATATATATATATATATAATATTGTACATATGTATATGTATATATATATATATATATATATATATATATATAGCTCTTGCTTTTGCCCACACTCCCCTAAAACAGTTTATGGGAGCAATTTACAGCTCTCGCAAAAGTGTGTATATATATATATATATATATATATATATATATATATATATATATATATATATATATATATATATATATATATATATATATATATATACTATATAATATATATATATATAAATATAAATAATATATATATATATATATATAAATATATATATATATATATATATACATATATATATATATATATATATATATATATATATATATATATACATATACATATACATATATAAATACATATACATATATACATATATATATATATATATATATATATATATATATATATATACATACATATATATATATATATATATATATATATATATATATATATATATATATATATATATACATATATATATATACATATATATATATATATATAAATATATATATATATATATATATATATATATATATATATGTATATATATATATATATATATATATATATATATATATATATATATATATATATATATATATATATATATATATACTAGGGGTGTACATTTTTCAACCATTTTTTTTTTTTGATTTGCATGCAAGTTAAAAGTTGGAAAACTTAAATTTATAATTTCAATTTTTGGAAAAATAATTTTTTTATCTCATGCAAGTAGACGACATTTTTTATAAATTTTGAAATTTTTACAGATTGCCAAATATCTAGAGACCTGAGTGTAATATACACATGTATATGACATATTTTATATTTGACCAAATACTCCTTAAGGATATAGATGGCATATTTGAAATACAAATTTGTGTTTCTTATGGCATAGACCCTCCCCCTCCACACAGTCATAATTCTTAATAGTAGTAATAACCTACTTACTGGAATTTAGTAATAAAATCTTAAATGCATAGGAAAATTCACAAACTTTGAGGTGTTGGAGGGAGGGGGGGCAGGAAGCTGTAGACTTTCCTTATTTATTAACTACAACCCATTCTTATTTATCCAGAAAGGAGGAGGGATTTTATATTCTTCTTTTGAACTTCCATGCACTTTCAGCATTAATATGAAACTTTTAAAAAATATATATATTCAATGAAAAAAATATATTAGGTTTCAGCATTGTTTAGGGCCTCATTCTTTGCCCACAGAGCCTTCAAAACATCATTCTCTCCAAGAATATCAATACTGCTGTCAAGCTCACTGTTGCTGGAAAGGAAAACTTCTGTTTCCTCAAAGCCTTTTCCTCATATATGAGACTAAGCTAAGTTCAATTTGCTTATTTTTTTGGTACACATTTACTAACCTTGATGAGCTTTCCATCAAAGTGTAACTGAACATTCTGACTATCATATTTAATCTCATTTTGTATGAATCTTTATATTGTCTGCATCTTGGTTAATGATATAATTTTTCATTTGAAAACTAAGGTATAGGAAAGTGGAAATTCATTGGGATCTCCTCCTGCTTCTGTAATCAGCTTAACTATTGTTGCAGTCATTTTATGAGCTGATATATCCAAAGCCAGAGCAGTTCTTATGGTTTCCTCAATAACTTCTTTAATAACAGTAATGATCTAATCCTTTCTATTGTTTTTCTAAACAGGTGTGAATTCATTCTCTGAGACGGACTCAGAACTTGATTCTGAAAAGAATACTAACAATAAATGTTTTGCAACTCCTGAGGTACTAGGTACTACTGAGGTACTAGAAATCATCTTCTGTAGATCCAATAACAGTTACTGATTTCTTTGCACGCTCCATTCTCCTCAATTTGATCTCTTTTTTTCACTTGTCAATAGGTGCTAGAGTCATTTTCCTTTCTCCCATCTGATCCTTTACAAAAAGTACATCCTCATACTCGTCCGATGGAAGCCTATCCTTGTCTGCTTTGATAGCTTTTATCAGACATATCACTCAACCAGAACAGTCTTAATCATAAAAAATCATTTTAAAACTTAACAAGAAAATTAAATCTTGATTTTTAAAATATTTAAACATTTTTAGAAAATGTTCATTGGTAATAAACAAAAAAATATTATTTTTAAAAAGATTGATAAATAATCTTTCACTGATCTCACTAACTGCACACATGATTGAACATACCCTCTCTGACTCTTATGCTGGCTCTTCTTAAGGTTCAAATATCTGCCAATATATTTTGATATATTCCTTTGAAGGGTAACAGGTCCAATCATAGAAAAACCTGATCTTAGCCATGAAACCATGAGCCTAGAATACATTCCTCATTGCAAGGAGAATCCACAGAGGTACACTGCACACTAAAGCAAAAATATTTTTTTCTTATAAAACATTCCTCAGTTGCATAACAAAAATAAAATAAAATTGCCTTACAATTTTTGAATGATATTCAAGGAAACAATTTACAATATTTGCTTACTATGAAAAAAAAGTTGAAAAAGTTTACTATATTTGTGTTAGGTTCTTTATAAAAAGTAACCTGAAGCGGTAACTTAAAGGACAGGATACAAGTCACTTTGTCTTCTAAGTTGGACCATTCTTCTCCTTCAGGTAGAAGAAGTGCTTGATAACGTCAGCCCTGGTTGGCAGCCTAACTGAGGACATCTTGATTGGTTTGCCAACTAAGAAGTATTTATTTGTACTACCACTTTCTCTCCTTCTACTTGAATGTTTTGGAATTTTCACATTTTCATTTTCCAAAGGAATTTCTACATTGTTTCAGGTTTTCATATCTATAAATAATTTTGAAATTTTAATTTATTAAACAAATTGGATTTATAAAATATGATAAATGCTTGAAATAATTGAGATATAAAAAAAAAATTAAACAAAAACTGATTGGATAGATAAAACATGTTAATATTGGAAAGTTGAGTACTAATGTTCATAACTTCCAATATTTAAAGGTTATTTTGTACACTTCATTTATGGATAAATTGTTTAGATTATTGCCAGAAAGAGTGAATCCTCAACTCAATTCTGCTGAACTAGGCTAAAATATAAAAAAATTAGTATCCTTCAATACATAAATTGTTGGGTAGGCATGAGGGAGGGGGGGTAGAGGTGTTCAGAGGATGTGTAATCCCCACCCCCTTCCAAAATGAAAGATTGTAATTGAAACAAAATAACATACATTTTAATCATGCATTGGACTAACATTGAGCTGATAGCCCTATTAGTACTGAAGTCAAGTTGGGGCACTGCCCCCCCCCCATGGGGGAGGGGGAGGCTTTGCCCCAAGATACACAGATGTATATTTTAAATCTGATATCTATATTCTTAAGGAGTTTGCACACAAAATTTTAGGTTGCTATGACTGTTGTATCATGTTGCGCCAAAATCTGTATGGTTTTAGTGAGTGATTGATTGACCTCTGTTTTCTTGCATAACTTTAAAAAAATAGTTTGGCGCATTATGAAGCAATAGAGCTAGGAGCTTGATTTTTTCTACACATTATCTATACATGGTCAAATATAAAATATGTCATATACATGTGTATATTACGCTCAGGTCTCCAGATATTTGGCAATCTGTAAAAATTTCAAAATTTATAAAAAATGTCGTCTACTTGCACGAGATGAAAAAATTATTTTTCTAAAAAATTAAAATTATATCCTGCAATTGCTTTAAATCTCCCAACTTTATGTCTGTGAATATTAGGTGTGTTCATTTTTTAACATTTTTTTATTTTTGATATGCAGGCAAGCTAAAAATATGTATGAGAAAAAAAATGTTCACAAGCTATGATATATATATATATATATATATATATATATATATATATATATATATATATATATATATATATATATTATATATATATATATATATATATATTTATATATATATATATATATATATATATATATATATATATATATATATATATATATATATATATATATATATATATCATAGCCTGTTATAATGACAGGCCAAATAAACATGCACCCAGGGATGCGAAGTCCCAAAAAGGACTCTGGATTTGAAAGTCACAAAAAGATTACTTCATCCTAGTGTTTGGTATCCAGGAGCTCTAAAAATATAAATAAGTTTATGGACAACTGATAGGAAAAAAATTAGGACTCTAAGGTTAGAGGAACAACCATTTTTTGAACCCAGAGCCCGTAGGTATAATGGCGGTAAGGACTTCGGGACTCCGGGCTTAAAAACAATAAGTTTCAAGTCATTAAATCTCATGATTTTTTTTCTTTTAGTAGATCATAAGTCAACAAACTAGAGCTTTAGAGTTTAGAGCTTCTGGACAGTACAGACTTGGAAAAAGTAGAGATATTAAAGCGGAGTCCTTTTGGGACTCAGCATCTCTGCATACATCTTTTAAAAAAATTAAGGAAAGTTTTTTAATGAAAGCACTCCTTTTTTTAATTTGATTTTAAATAAATAAAATTACTGTCAAAAGTTAATTTGATAGTAATCAATTTATTATAAAGATTTTTGTAAGAAATAAACGAATAAAACATTTTAAATGAGAAAATTAGATCACATTTTATACAAAATAATATAGTAAAAACTCACTATTTATTGCGAAAAAAAACGCTAAAATCTTTATGAAAAAATAACTTGTCAAAATAAAATTACAATTAGTTAAAAAAAATTGTATATATTTAAAAATAATTCTTTAAACAAGTGTGGACTTGAGGTTTTCACACTAACTACTCATTTATTTTCATTACTTATTTGATAAAAAATTTGACAAATAGCTATAAAAATTTTTACTGCTTGCAAAAAAATGATTTATATTTTCAAAATATAAATCAGCTTTTATGCAAAAAAGATAAACAATTGCATTTTGTACGCAAAAAAATTTGATCTGAGTGAATTTAAACTCGAAATTTGTCTTTTTTATTTAAATTTTTTTTACACAAAAAATTATAGTTTTGTGAGAGCCATAAATTTCTCCTGTAAAACATTTTAGGGGAATGTGGGTAAGAGCCGCTTGGCAGGAAATGAGAGTTAAAGCTCTCTCCTCCTGCTCTGGCCTATATATATATATATATATATATATATATATATATATATATATATATATATATATATATATATATATATATATATATATATATATATATATCACATTTAAATTAACTTCAAAATTTTTATTTTGGGTTCCTTTGAACATCTTTGAATATTGCAGGGAATAAAGATGGCAACAGTTTTCAAAATTTTTTTTTGACAAGGATTCTATGTTTTTTGAAATGTTGGTAAATTCATTAGATAGCATCAAAAAGCAGTTCGATAAGCTAACACAATTGACAAAATAATTAAAATATCCAATGGTAGATATTATCTCCAGGCAAATTTAAACTACCACAATTAATCTCTCTGACATATTCTCTAAATCAGTCAAAACAAAATGTGTACCTTCAACTGTAGGATCTTCTCTATTGACATAAACAGCAATGTAAAGCAAAGACATTTTAATTTTCTTAGACAATTTGCTTTCAATGACTAGAAAATTATGAAACACATTGAAGAAAATATCTTCTTGCATTACATAATTACATGTCACACAAGAGGCTTTATAAAATTTTTAAATCATTAGCAACTATGCCAATATTCAAACAAAGTTTTGTTTTAACTGTTTTTAATGTTAAATTTTTGTAATTTTTGCTGAACATTTATAAAATAGTTACCACCTGATCCTTGTCAAAGTTTTCCAAATGCTTTCTCAATAGGTTTATTAGTAAAAATGTCCAACCTAAAAATCACTAATTAAGGAATTCATGCATTTGCTCATTTCTAACATTTTTTGTATGATCAATTGGTAAAGAATTCAGATAGTGTATTGCAGCATGAAGACGGCTAATACAGTCAAAAAAATATACAAATGATTGTAACAAAAAGGTTTTATGGTGCACTTATCACCCACAGTGATAGCTATTGAAGGATAAATCATTTTTTAATTTTAAAATAAACTTTGGAAAACCCAAGTTATCCAATAAAAAGATTAAAGATGTTAACAGATTTCATAGATACTTGTTATTATTGTAAAGGAAAAAGTTTTATAGTATTTTACCACACAAATCTCTCTAGGAGAAATATTGTCCACTCTCACAAAAGCTTCTATTTCATTCAACAATACTTCTTAAAAATGGCAATGATTTAGTAGTTAGTCTTGGTGGTGCCTGTGGAGTCAGAATTTGACTTGGATTTACACAAGAAATACACATGGTGGATGTTTTGGTCTTTACTTTCTGTAAACTAAAATTTTTTCATAGACTTTAAGCTAATGATCTTCACAGATAAAAGTATTTGGGCTATTTGAAATATTATCTCTATCTTTTCCATTCATTTTTTTTATTTGCAAGGCAAAAAAAGTTTCACAGACCTTGTAACACCGTAGTTACCTCTGCATTCAGTGACACAACACTTAACCATAATCTTTAAATTTAATTATTTAGGTCTAAAAAGTAAGCAAACTTAATATACATAAAACTAAAACTCAAAACATAATAAATTAAAAGACCACATACCTTTTCTGGTTGTGCCATATTAAAAATTTATATAAAAAAACTCACCTACAGTTTTTTTTAAAGCCACACATTTACTTAGCCTGTTACTTTAGTAGACCATTATATATATATATATATATATATATATATATATATATATATATATATATATATATATATATATATTCATTGTCATTCAATTTAATTTAATTTAAAAACTTTATTTTTTGTTGATGGTTACAATAGTTTTAACAAGAATAAACTAATTAAAATCAACACATTTAACAATTATAGACAATACACGCTCACATGAAAATCGTTAAAAATAACATTAAAAATATTCAAATTCAAATCCAAATTACAACCGTTTCATTACAGAAAAATGAGTAAATATTGTATTATAATGTCAGAATAAATAAAAATAGTAATTAAAAACGACAGATTTTACAATAACAATTTTTTGCATACCAATTTTTAATATGTTTTTTGAACACCTCAGAACTTTTAGAGGACATGCTCACAAACTATTTTGTGATGACAATGAATATTATTCTGCACTAAGTTATAAATTAGGGTCTTTTAATAAACAGTTACCCCAAATCTCCAACCAAAAACATTCAAGTAAGTGAATCTTGTTTTTAGACATTCTTATAAGAATTAGAAATAGGAAAAAACTAACTTTTTTAAGATTCAAGATTTAATTTGGTTTGAGAATATACAGGTTACTTGATTCAAGATTCAATTCAATGTTAAAATTTCTGATTTGCAGGGGCATAGTATATTTATATATACAGCTGAGGACTTAGAATTTGGGCTGGTACTATTTTAACGAGAAAAAATAGAATAAAAGTTTATTTGATATAAATTAACTTGTTTTGAAAAAAAAAGTTGAGGAGAAATTCTTGACTATTAAAGACAAAACAGATGTGAATAAAAGTTTTAGTCTGGTCCAAAAGAGACAGAGAAATCCATGGAAAAGATTTTTGATTTAAGGTTTACAGAAACATAACTAATCTCTATTTTAGTACTTAACAACCTCTATTGTAAGTCCCAATAAATTTAGTTTAATTAAAGTCAACTTAAATATGCTTAAATTGGATACTTAAAATTATTTTAAAATTTTGTATAATATCAAAATCAAGTTTTTATATTATTAGGCTTTTATTTTTCATATCATACTTTTTAAGCATTTATTTTAAAACTAAGCAACTTCTTGTTTTCTTCTTGGTCTTCTAACTTTTTAAAAGCTTTTTGTAAACATTGTCTATAATCATGTCTTTCTTTTGTACACATTCCGAACCAACCCTCTTTTAAGCACTTGCACATTTGATTTCTGAATTCAATGCAGTTGTATTTCGCTTCTTCTCCTAGCATGTAAAGAAACTCATCTTTAAGTTTTTTTAACTTCTGTTCATCAGGGTTCATCATACCATAATTATCATCATATAACTTAAATATGCATAATAAAAATATTATACAAATGAAAATTAAAATACATAAAAATTATATAGATATTAAAGAAAAAAATTTTCAATTAATAAGTATAAAATTTAGGCTAAAAAACTTGTATTAAAAATCAAGAATTCAATCATTTAAATTTGAAAATTTTGTATAAATATTGTTAAATTAAGTATTAAAAAATCAGATAAAAAAGTGCTGAACGATAAATTTTAAAAATAAGTATAAATTAATTTTAAATGTTACAAACAGTTACAACTGTTACAACTTTTAATTTAATGTTACAACTTTTAATTTCATATATGTGGTACACTCCTACTCTGTATTGGGAATTAATATTTTCATTACACAATTAAAATATGTAAAGTTGGCTCTACCATCTTGTTTTATAATGGTTAAATAAATCTAAATATTTGATTATTTCAAAAAATTAAAAGAACTTGAGTTGATCTATGATGCACATATGGTTTAAATCAACTCAAGCTCACTCAATTCAAGTCCTAATTTTGTTTCTAAAATTCTGAGTCCTGAATATTTTGGTCTTGTGCAAAAGCTAGAACCGATTATAAAATCAAGTCAGAAACTTAAAGATTAGAGATTATGAAAACAAAATTATAACTAACTTTTCAATAAGATTTTCTCTTCTTTATTATTATTCAAAACAACTTTTAAAAAAAACTTGATTAAAGTATCTTTCTTTATAGTTTAAATTTTTTTTTAATGTTTGGAAACAAAAGATCAATTAATAAAGAATTAATTATATTAACTATATTAATTATATTATTATATTATATTTCTAAACAATGAAAAAAAAATTTAAAAGAATAGTATTTCTATTTATTCCTTTGTTTGGATATTGCTAGACATCCTGCTTTTATGGAGGAGAACACAGTACTAAACCTGTATAAATGAATTTTTTAAATGTGTTCACCTTCCCAAAAGCCAGACATCTGGCAACCTTACTTGCAACTCCATTAAAAACTTGTGTGATCATTTTTTTTAACTTGTGGAACTATTTTGCACTAAAAATATTACAATAACTTGAAACTATTTATCGAAAGACTCTTGAAAAAAATTAACAAATTTCATAAGAAAATTTAAATTTTTTTTCTTATTTCACTTTTAAACACATTTTAAATCACTGTGTATAGTAATTTCTGGTAAACCTACAGTTAATTTTATTTTTTTGCTTGTTGCACTCTTGTCAGTGAAGACTTTTTCAAAATAAGGAATATTTATTGAAGTAATAAATGTTCCGAATTTATAGTCTATGTAGCATCATCAGTATATACATTAACTATCCCTTGCAGAAGGAGGCCATAAGATAGTTGATGTATAAACTGAAGCCAATAAATATTCCTTATGTTTTAAAAGTCTCCACTGACGAAAGTGCAATATATATATATATATGTATATATATATATATATATATATATATATATATATATATATATATATATATATATATATATATATATATATATATATATATAATATATATATATATATATATATAAATTATATGTCAGTGTGGTCTACAAATAGAGTGCTCAATGTTCTTAAAGAACAGAGTAATAATATATATATATATATATATATATATATATATATATATATATATATATATATATATATATATATATATATATATATATATATATATATATATATATATATAATATATATATATATATGGGCAATTCCACGCAAGTGACGGTCGTAACATTTGACGCGTTTTCAGCCATTAAAAATGAACCAAGAATGGTATTTACATGAAAATTTCCAGAAATGTTAAATACTATTATATAATTTAGTATTCAAAAGTTAAATTATTTAAGTGTTCAATTTATTTGAAAAATCAACTCAACGTAGCGTGACGGTCGTAACGCTTACTTTTTGACAAATCTAAACAAATAAACTTTGTCAATCTTTATGCAGCCATCTACACAGAGAGAAAAAAAATCCTTTGCTGTGTTCTTTAATTACACATTGAACTTACTATATGGTAAGTTTCATAGTTTTCGCTTGAAGTTTTCCATGAATTTTATTAAGTTTTATGTCGTGACGGTCGTAACTGTGACGGTCGTAACGAAAAAGCCAAAAATGAAAAACAACAAATAACGCAATAAATGAAATAAAAAAAGATAAATGTCTATAAAAACCAATTAAATTATGTTAAAAAATATGAACTTTATAACATTATCAAGGTTATCCATGGTGATTCTTCAATACTGGGATCGTTTTATTTGGAGTAGGCAACGAACGCTTAATGCTATTTATGCTCCCTGTTTTTTTTGTTTTATTAACTCTATTTAGTATAGCTCAATATCTAGGAGTATGTACTTTCATACGACTCGCAAATGTTTTGCGGAGCCGGGAATCCAATATAGGAAAAAAATATCTTAGACAAGTAAATTTTTTTTACTAATATATAAATTTTAAAATAGTTCCGCAACCCCATTACAAAATATTAGAGAATTTTGAAACCAAAAACTTTCCATTTTTTACTTGCCAGAAATGCATTTTGGTAATATTTGTAACGGCTTTCGCTTTTTCTATTTTATCAGATATTAAGGCCCACCTTAGATTAATATCATCTGTGTTGATAAGTCTAACATAAGTTTTGCACCAATTTGATGCTAAGAGAAAGTCTTTAGCGTTTAAGACGATCACTTCACGAGATTTTACGCTGTTCCAAACAAATCGCTTTAATGACCCTCCTACCCCATCAACTGCTCCTTTACCGTGAGAGGTAGCAAAAAAGTTCCATTCTATACTTTGAAAATGATATTTCACAGAGCAATGTTGTATGAATTTGGCCATGTATCTATTTTTGAATTGAGTGCATGGACCATCACTCCATAATATAACTTTTTTTAAATAATCAATGCAATAGAGGTCAAATATTTCACTTAAGTATGTTGTAGTGGCGCGTTTTGTTTTATCATTATCGTCGGATATTATTACAAATGATTTTGACTCTAATTGGTAGCGATAGATTACAACTGTAAACAAGGTAATAGTTGACTGCGACCAATAAGCAGCTTGAACAGCATCCTGATAACCACATGTATAGTTTTGTGAATAATCAAAGTGTATCAAAATTTGGCCTGGTTCGAGATTTTCTTTTTGACTGCGGTATTGCTCAGACTGGTGCTTTTTAGTGAGATGATGCTCAGTAAACTCTGGTAAATAGTCGCGGAAATGTTTAAAAGTATCTTTTATGTTTTTTTATGTTGACTAAGTACACAGCGATGATCTTCTTTAATCCACCATTTATAGGTGATTAAGGTATCCATGTCTCCGATTTCGGGCAAAGAAACTTTCAATAGTTTACTATCACAGCACAATGAACATTTCATTATCCAACATTGGTACGTTGTGGGCTTGCACAATACATAATTTTCTAACCATTTATTGCAATACAAAGGAAAAGGTATTTTACTTGCCAAAGCAGCACACAAATAAGTAAAATTACTGTGATAAATACAACCACATGTTTCAAGTGGTGTATCTTTGCACGTAAGAATGTATGTTGGCCTTAATTCACAAAACTTACTCAATTTAATTTTTTTGTCAGCATTCTCCTCACAATACAGTTGATGCAGCTCCTTCAAATTCATAACTAAGTAGCGTTTTTGAACTATTTCTCCGTCAATTTTCATAAAGTCTTTTCTTCCAGGAGACATAACTGATATATCTTCTCTTTCATAAAATACTTTTACTTTTTTAATTTCTTCTGATGTAAAGTGAACTCGATGTGTTTCTTTAGCAGTGCATAGGCCATATTCAGCACCCAACTGCTCTAAAATAGTTCGTCTTTTATTTGGAGATTTTGAAAGAGCCTGTTTTGTCCTAAATATGTTATTTGATATAAAAGAACCCAAATTATGTGTAAGCAATTATATTAAAAAATATATGTTAATATAATAAATACTTGTTTAATGCCTTTCTCATTGACGATTTGCAGTTATAAGAAATGTTTTGCGTAGAATTTAGACTGACGTTAGTTATGAAATCAAGTTTTTTTTTCATTCTTAGCCTTTGGTTGCGAACCTTCGCTTGATTTTTTTGTTTGTTTTCTTTTCTTGGTGTCAATAACTGCCTCCTTAGATAACTTCTAATTCTTTCTTTTTCTAACAAAGCTTTTCTGTTTCTTGCTCTATAAGCTTTCGATCTTTCAGCATCTGATTTTGGCATTTTAAATATGTTATTAAATATAACGGCTGCTGTTTATGATATATGCTCCGTTATATATTTTAAAAAAATCCGCGAAATGTTGTAAATAAAAAAACAACCGCGAAATCGATTAAACCAAAAAGTTGCAGGGCAAACTATAAACAACGTTTAATCTAAAAAAAATTGCCTTTTTGTTAAAAAGTTTTTATTTCTTAAAAAAAAATTATTTACATCAATTTTTTGAAAACAGTTACTTATGGTTTCAAAAAAAACTTTAACAAGTTTAGTAATAAAATGAATAAACAAACTGCAAATTAAACAATAAACAAAGTTGATTAATATTATAACTTGGTTTAAATGACGTAAATCGTTTGAAATGGATTATATCGTTCGCGCTTAAACTTTTATTTTTTAAGTCAAGAAGCCGTTACGGAAAAGCAAACGTATCGTGATGGTCGTAACGTACTTAGTAATATGTTGAAAGGGTGATTTAAAGCATTTTAATGTTTTTTTTTTGAAACGATGATAAAATATGTAAGAGTATCTTTACTTTTACCATGGTTGTAGTTTTAAAAAGTTCGATACGAAGGATAGAAAAAGCTTTTCGACTTTTTTTTGTGACGGTCGTAACGTCTTGTTTTCATTAATATGTTCTTCTTATAGACCTAGTTAGAGTTCGTTTTTATAAAAAATATTATGCATAATGCTTGATTTTGCCTTTTAGTCAAACTTAGAAGTAATAGTTATTTAAAAAAACAGCACTGAAACTTTTTTCAACGCTTCACAACATAACTATATATAAACGTCAAAAAATGCTCATATAACCCTTACAACTTTAAGAGTATGTTATAGTATGATAAAATTATTTTTTTAATAAATTTTTTTCTTAACAGTATTCTTAAATAGTTGGAAAATAAATTTAATGAAGTTATTATAAGTCGCCGAGAATTTTTTTTTTTTTTTTTTTTGCTATTTTACGTGGAAATTCCCAAATATATATATATATATATATATATATATATATATATATATATATATATATATATATATATATATATAATATATATATATATATATATATATATATATATATATATATATATAAATATAAACTATATGTCAGTGTGGTCTACAAATAGAGTGCTCAATGTTCTTAAAGAACAGAGTAATAATAAATTAGTAAAAACATGTATATATATATAAATATATATATATATATATATATAATAAAAGTAAAGGTTCGCAAACTATCAAAGAACTATATATTTTCTTCTTTATTAATAAGTATAATCCACTCACTTTAATACAATTTCCTAGATGATTAAAAAAATTAAATAAAATAAGAATAAATTAAGGAGAGCAGTCAAATTTTAATTTTTTCAAAGGTTATTTAAGGACATTTAAAAAGATTTTTTAAGGATATTTAACGTTCTTAAGTAGGAGCGGGAACCCTGTATATTATAGGCTGCTTAACTGTAGCTTTATCCAATTTTTTATACACAGATTTGAAAAGGGATATTTGTTAAACAAATAACACTTCCTGACCAAAAAATTGAAGTGAGCCACATGTGTCATTAAATGATAGCCACACTTGATTTATGGGATAGCATAAATGTGAGCAAGGTGTGGATATAATATTTATAACACTTCGGTGATAACCATATATAATCCACATGAAGATTTAATACTTATAACACTAAAATATTATAAATACCTTACCCATACATCATGTATGGGGCTGTAAGGGCCATGCATGATACATGGCTAAAAAGCAAAGCAATACATAAAAAAATAACCGTAGTGTTCTTCAATAATTTGATTTGTATGACTAAGATATTAGATAAAAAAAACTGTACAAACGAACAAAACGCCATTAAAAAGGATAGTAATGATTTCTCATAAGCCTTTATTCTTTTTAAATGATTGATTTAGGAATAACTAAATATTAACCAGTGGTTAATATTTAGTTACCCCTATTATGTACTAACTCATAATTGATGGTATAATTTATCACTGTTTATCATAAATGATACTGCTGCTACATGCTAATTATTGTTATAAACCCAGCTATATTACTAATAATATTATCAATATATTATTAATTAGTGATATAATTTATAGCTGGTTTGACTATTTGAAAACAATTATTCCACTGCTTTAATAAATTCAGTAAAAACAACCTGGTTAAACTAGTAATTCAATAAAATTATGTTTGCATTAATATTTTTTCTTAACACGTGCTCTTTTTTTTAATATTAAAAATGTAATCACAGGCTATGCCGCATAATCTACCAAGACTTTTAATCGTATTTTAACTTTTTAGTGTAATCTTAGTTGTAGCAGGGCCTATTCTCGGAAAAAAATTTTGGCGGTGGTACCTTCCCCCTCCTTTTCTTTCCCTACCCTCCCTCCTCCTTTCCGTCCTGGCGGAAAATCGGCGTTTTATCGCGAAAACGATATTTGCCGTAAAAAACGTAAAAAAAAAAAAGTCGTCAAACTTTAATTTGGGCGGCGCACAAATACAGTCGTTGAGGGTTAAATAAAAATTTTTATTCCAAAACCATAAAATAAACTTTCATGGTCAAATAAACTTAACGAGAAAATGATGATAATGCTCTAAAATCATTAACTAAATCAATTGCCGGTGACGGAATTAAATAGAGAGAGGAGTTAGAGCATACGCCGTACTGTTTATCACTTTTTTTTGTTTTGTTTTTTGTGATGTATTTTGTTACGCACACGTGAAGAGTATTAGCAAAACGCGAGTAAAGTCTGAGTAAATTGATTTTGAGAAATCGGAGGAAAACTGACAAACGCGTAATTTGCTTTTTAAAAAAAAATTGTAAAATTTGCATCAGTAAAGAGAAAATAATGCAATTCTATTGGATCTTGAAATTTTGATAATATGAATTATGATATATATGTATGTATGTATATATATATATATATATATATATATATATATATATATATATATATATATATATATATATATATATATATATATATATATATACATATACATATATATATATATATATATATATATATATATATATATATATATATATATATATATATATATATATATATATATATATACAGAGAAACTTGCTTATTTGAAACATATATTATAACAAAAGTGTTGAATATATACAAATGAATTTTGCAATAGCATAATTAAGAACAAGTAAATTTTAAAATTTGCCAGTTTTAAAGATGATATCACGCAAATGATGTCCGTTATTGTCAATACATTGTATCAGTCGTGTCCGGAAATTGGTGTCGACTCTTTCCAGCATCTCAATTGGAATGTTGGCGACGGCTTCACGAATGTGAAGCCGTCGCCAACGTTTCTATTGAGATGCTGGAAAGAGTCGACAACAATTTTAAGTGCCCAAATTTCAAGTGCCCAGGAAAGGCTTCGTTCAAGAAAACCATGGATGCTCCTGATGTATGCGCAGTTGCACCATCTTGCTGGAACCAAACATCGTCCAAGCCCATCTCGTTCAGTTTTGGCAGGAAGAAATCCTGTAACATCGTCACGTAACGCTCAGATGTCACCGAAACTGTCCTCTCATTTTCTTCGAAGAACCAGGGAACGATTATTCCAACTCCGGATTTACGCACCAAACAGTCACACGTTGCGAGTGTAGAGGTCGTAGGTGAAGTTCTCGTGGGTTTTCAGCGCTCCGATACCGCATATTCTGCTTGTTCACAGCCCCAGAAAGATGAAAGTGCGCCTCATCGCTGAAGAACACAAGCGTGTCATCAGGCAAGTTGAGAAGGGCCCTATACGCAGCCTCACGAGCATCGAAATACCGAAGAATCAGTTTCTTGGCGACAACAATCTTGTAGGGATGGAACTTCAATTACTCATAAAGGAACAGAACAAGCTGATAACCCAAGAGCTGATGCATGCTTGCGGGCAGATCGTCATGGAGGCCGTATCGCTTCGATGTTCTGCGTAGATCTTGCAGTCCTTTAAAGACTAGGCTTCTTTTTCACATCTCCAGATTCCCTGAAGTTCTTTACCCACGAAACAGTTGACTGTCGTCCTGGAACACGGCCATGAGGTGCAACATTGAAGTGCCGACGAAATGCACGCTGTGTGGCGATAATTGATTTACCACAGGAAAAATATGCCTCAACCGCAAAAGCACGTTCCACGTTCGTCCATTCCATGATTACTGCAAAGATAAAAGAAAATAAATTAATGCGGCTCATCATATAAACAAAACTTTACAGTTTGCGCTCTTGATTAAGCCCCTCCTTAAAGTTATCGAAGCAAATCACACTTCAGGAAGGCTAATTCAAATAAGCAAGTTCCTCTGCCCCACCCTGTATATATTAGGGTGACATAAAATAGGGTCAAAAAATGAAATTTTTTGAAAATCAATAATCGCAGTTGCTTATCCTGTTCTATAGCACTCAGTTAGTCTAAATACAAAATTCCACTTATTTTTGTTCGTTGGAAGTGCAACATGAAATTTTTCAAATATTTAGGATTAGCTGAACTTTATGTCATTTTTATGGGTTAAAATATGTTTATAACTAAACTTTTGTTTAATCTTAGAAGAAAAAAAACAATGTTTATAGTTTCATGCAGTTAGCTATGATATTCCATTAATTTTTCAACTCTAGATTTCAGCTTTAGAAATTTTAAAAGTTTCCTAATGATTAAACGCTTACCATTTGCTTTGAGGATCACCTAACGATAGTACGACAACTTTAGAAGACAAATACCCTATGTGGTTACTCATGTTTTTCTGAAGTAAGTTTCCAACTTCACAATCCCATTCTGTTTTAATTGTTTTAGCAATTTTGAATGCATTAAGATCATTTAGAACGGCATGCTCTGCTTTGCCTTATGTAAGAAAGGCAGGTCCATAATAAATAGCAACAATAAATGCTACCCTTGAGACCATATGTTTCTTTTCAGGAGTCAGATATTCAGATACTGTGGATGTCATATTGAGCATTAAAAAGTATATTGCATAGGCTATAAACCTTTCATTGTGACAAGCGCCAGGCTGATAGATGTGAAAATTGTTTAGTTTCTCATGTTCATGTAATACTGCAAATATTTAACAAGATGCCTATAATCATTCCTAAAATATTCTTTTTTTTTTTTTTTCCTTATCCTTTAAAAAAAAAGAGTATATTTATGGAAAAATCAATTCATTTTATATTTTTGTTAAATACCTGGGGAAGATTTCATGTTCAAGTGCTTTAGTTACAAACTTTTTAGACTTCAAATAGAGTGTGCAGAGATCACTGCCAACAATAAGGTCTTGCTCAGGAAATTGTTTGAACTTTTCTACAGCACCATTGGCTGAAACTTTTGGATAAAATTCTGTTACCCATTTCATTTGAAAATCTTTTAGCAACTTATTTGCTGGGCTTTCAGATGTTTCCTTTAAAATTGCCTTAGAAGCCCAAGTAATATTTCTCGGAAATATTACTTGGAAATATGATGTCTTCACAATAACTTAAGAAATTGTTTACCAAGAAATCTTGCCATAATAGTTATTGCACCATATTTCCATCCCGTGTTACTTACTGTGATGTCATAACAAAATCCTACAATATAGTCACAAATTTCCAAATATTTTAGAAGATTCATAATACCTATAGCCATATCGGTACATTTACCACTATCAGTTGGCTAAACACCAATTAAAATATCATCTCTGGTTTCAAACTATGGCTAGTAACAGATGCCGATAGTCTATTTGCAGTAGTTGCCTGTCTAGTGTCCTCCTCAATATGCTTAAAAATTTTACCATCAAAATGTAAACTTACACCTTATTAGCTTTTAAATCAATATATTCATTAGGTACCTGGCCTTTTTCTTCTTCTAAAAATCTGTAACGCCCCCTTCTGACAGATTCTTTGCTTAACTTTAGTTGTTTAACATCTCCTCCTTAATAGTTTACTACGCTTGCAATTAGAAAGATTTGGTTATCTCCTTTTCTACTTTGAAGTATGCTGGTCTAAACTAACGCCTACCTTTTGACTTGCTTTGTGAAAGTTAAAATTTTTATTTGGGACAAAACTTCCAACTCCGCAATTACACTTCCAGCATCTAAATTAATACAAAGATTTTTAGCTCAGTTATACATTTACTTCAAAAAATTAATAATTTTACTTAAAATACCCCAGCATTATTAGAAAAAATTGTTCATATTCTCTTTTTTTATTTAATTAGAAGTTGATATAAAGTTTGATATTATTATTCTCTGAAACCTTGATATACTTTGACTTTTAAGTTGATATACTTTGATATTATTATTCTCTGAAACCTTGCTTTAAGCTCTGTGTCAATTTTAGAAGATATGATTATATTTCTGTTAGTTCTGTGCAGAAAGATTTTTAAAAACTTAGCGTTAGATAAATTTGAATAAAATAACAAAATTTCTCAAAAAAATGGTTTTTTATATTTAGGAAAAATTAGTAGGTATGTCATTTCAATAGGTTAAATCTTCGCAAAAAAATTTAAGCAAAAAATATCTATGATCATCTAGGAAGGCCTTATCCTCTCGTTAAGCAGAAGTATTACGAGGCATTGATTCATTGTGTCTCAAGTTCTTTTCAAAGTCTTTTGCACTGATGTCAAACAATTGCTCTACCATATTGTAAAAGTCATTTTTGTGGCGTTCGGAAATTTGCTTTTTGATTTGAAAGATTTTACTGTTGCACAAAAACTTCGTATTTGTTGTGAAGAGATTTAAACTTTTCCACCATACTTCTCTGAGAAATCAAGTAGTTACTAAAACCAGCAGACTTCCAAACATTTACAATTTGTCGGAGTAAGCAATATTTTTTGGTATTTGAATTACAAAACTCGTCTTTCCCTTTGCATATAACATCCTCTCGTGCTCGAAAACATGAAAAGTTTGTTTTAATAGGTTTGAATCGCTTATCTCTAGCTGAAGTTAGGAATAAGTAATATCGAAAAATACTTCTATTCGATGGAAGTTAGTTTTTAGGTAGATAGCTAGATAAGTAGATAGTAGTTAGGCAGGTAAACAGACCTACGAGCGTTATAGCTAATTTCTTTCGTTTTCAACATTTTGTATGGATATGTAAAATAGTAAAAAAAAAATCAATGTTTAAAACAAAATAATTAATAAATCAAAAGTTGCCAAGTGATTAAACGCAAACCACAAAGTTTAATGTACAATTAAACTTTTTAAAAAATAATTGTGAATGACCACAAATATTTTAGAAACATCTTGAGTTTTTGACCCAGCAAGCATTTTGACGTCTATTCAACGTTGAAAACGCGTTGATTTGAGGACGTTGATTGAAGCGTTGATAAGGAAACAAAACGTTGAAATGCCAATATTGATTTAACGTCAATAATTTAACTTGAAACTGACGTTGATTTACAAACGTTGATTTAAGCGTTGATTTGGAAACAAAAAATATACAACATCAAAAAAACAACGTTGAACTTATGTTATGTTTTTTTAACGATTTCGAAAGATAACACTTTTAAAAAATTTACCAAATGTATTTTTTTAAAAGTTTTACAAGTTATGGTAAGAGGGTAATTTATTTTTCATTTTCACAACTACCGTCGTTATCGTTTAACTCAACGTCACCTTCTACTTCACCGGTATCATCTTTTTGATTTTCTTTATTACCTACTTTTATTAACTTCTTCATCTTCTTTTTAGTACTTCTAGGATTTCCGTTTACTTCCATTTAAACGATGAGGTGCATACTTCAAGCAGGAGGCTAATTATGTACGAGTTTCTTTGTGTGTTGCTTTTGCATAATAGCGCTTGATCGATTCTAGAAAATAAATGTAAAAATATTTAAATTTAGTCAAGCAAATGTAACTGTAGAGAAAGGAGAAAAGAAAATTTTCAATTTATATTATTTCAAATGAATACTCGAAGTTTACAATTTTCATGTTAACTGATTTATTTTCTGATTTGTTCAAGGAAAGTTTTACACCTATTTTTTGTGAATTTAACAGAACTCATTTGTTTTCAACAGGCTGCCATTAAAGAGAAATAAACACTTGAAATTAAACTTTTACACTTAAAATCAAAATAATATCCTACTATTTATAGCTTTGAAAATATTTACTCTTCAATAGGTAATTTCACAATTACTTTTCTCTTCGAACCAACCAAATTGAACTTTGATTGAAGTATGTTTGTCATCAGCCTTAAACATGTCAAAGGAAAACTTCAACATTTTTTTTAAGGAAAAATCGGTTAAACGGATTTTCTTTACAAAACTAGTAAGTGTTATTGATTAAAAAAATGCTTTCGAAACAACTTCATTATCTGAAACATTATTTGTTCTACATTTGTTTCTGGAGTACTTTCTGACTTAGTAAATAAATAAATACTTGCATTAATAATTTTTCTCCGGTGCTTTATCCGTGATGACATAACAATCAATACTTTTATTCCTATAAATAAATATAATATTAACAAATGAATACTTTTATTCATTTACATATACATATATATATATATATACATATATATATATATATATATATATATATATATATATATATATATATATACATATATATATATATATATATATATATATATATATATATATATATATATTCAATAAATGAAAATTTATAGACATATCTGCAGCCACTAAACCTGTCAAAATATTTTTAAAAAATTTTTTATCATAAGGGGCTCCTTTACCTATTTATAAAAAAAAGAAAAGAGTATAAATTCAAAATTAGGCCTATTGCTAATGTATCTGCCTATACCAATCGGAATCTGCCAAAATTTGGCATCAATGCTCCCCTGGTATATAATCAATCAATATATTTCTGAAATAGTTGATGGTTACATTTTAAAGTTGTTTACAAATAGTAATATTACTAATATTAAACAAACATCTAATGAAAATGATTAAAATAATAATAGTAATAATAAAAATAATATTTACAAAAATGTACAATAAAATCACAACATAAATATATAGAAAAACATCACTACTAATAATAATGATAACAATAGTAGTAATAAAAATAATAATGATAAAAATAATAATAAGTTATATGTTTTTATAAACACAAATAGCTATATGTACAATGGTAGACAGTTACAAACAGTTAAAAAACTGATAAAATGTAACAACTAACAATGATATTAAACAATTATTTAAATAGAAAACAAGAAAATAAGAAAAATAATAATTAAATTAAAAATAATAATTCCAATGATAACAATAATTATAATAAAAATAACAATAACAAAAAAGAATACATACACATATAGATATACACTTTTAAAAATATATTCAACTTAAAAAATGTATGATATTAAACAACATTAAACAAACCAAAAAGAAAAAATAATAACAAGACAGGACAATACTAACATGGAACAAAAAAACATGATAATTTAAGCAATACCTGACAATGCCTAATAAACACAATACACAACATAGATAAATACACAATACACAAAATAGATAAAACACAATAAAGAGAATGTCTGAAAAAATAACAAACAGTCCTAACAGCGCACAAAAATACATAGTAAAACAAACAACCTAAAAAAAATACAGGACAATTAAAATAGTATACAAAATTACATGACAATATAAATAAAATACGAAAACAATTTTAACTAAAAAAATTCCTTTTCGTTCTTTTTTCGCTGTAAAGTTTGCTATAAAATCTTTATTTAATATTTTTGTTTACTGGTACTTTTTATAAAACTTAGTATTTTGCTTCCAACTTTTTTGTACTGTTTTTTCTTTTTTTTTTTGCTCTTTAGTTAATTAACTTATTTGAATTGATTTATTGTTTTTAATTTGTATATTGCTGTTTTTTTTTGTTTTTTTTCTCTTTCATTTATCTTTTTTCTCTCTTCCTTTTCACTGTAATAAAACACCTCCGCCATTTGCATTGTCATTGCAAAACCTTCCCTAAAGTATATTATTAAATAAATAAATAAATATTTACAACTATTTTCCTTTATTTTCCTATTTGTTTTTAACTTTTAAGTTTTAAGTTATTAACTTTATGGCTCCTTTATAAATATTTGCAACTATTTTCACTTTTATATTTTCAAGTTCATTAATTTTTGTCAATAATCAGACAAGTGCGCTACCACTGCGCCACGCCTGCTCTATAAATATACAGTATCGGATGCATAGTTTGATCAGTCCATAATCCAGCCCAGTATCTATGATACAGCATGACAACCATCTATGAAATTTTTGTATAACCATGAATGTGTGTTTGAAAGTGATAGCATTTCTTTGAGGTATATTCTAGAACTTTTTACATAGTTTGCATGTCCAGTTATTGCAAAAAGATTTAACATTTTTTGTATAGAGTAAAGATGCATTAACTAGTTAGTTATTTTAATTTATTTAAAAGTTATTTCAGTTATTAAGAAGTTATTTCAGTTATTATTATTAAGAAGTTATTTCAGTTATTAAGAAGTTATTTCAACGAGAATAAACTCTTTAACTATACTAATGTATTCCACATACTGAATCCATAGATGAAATGTCCTTGACTTTTTCTTTTTCATTTCTATATATTCATTATATATATATATATATATTCATTAGCTGAATTTTCTAGAAATTTATAGTTTTCTCCTTCAAGGAACTCAATAAATTCGTTGTTATCTAAATAATTACTCATAGCTTTTAAGTAATTGTTTTCAAAGACAGAAAAATTTATTTCATGAACAACACTACATCATTTAAAAGCAACTTATATAGTGCACTGTGAGCTAAAAAGTGTCCCCGTTGAGCTTTAGATACCGCTTTTCTTGACCTAATGTGAACTACACGATTCTCTGCATAAACCTCTGAAAAGAGTTCTCCAAGCCCAGAACCAGCCATATATTTTCCAATACTACCAAGAAAACTCATCAGCAAATAAAATCCACCGAGTCTGCAAACTATATTTAAATCTTAATCTTTGATGACACTAGTTGCCTTCAACCATAATGAATAATCAAATGTTATAGAAGGCGTGTGAACTCTGTTTTTCCTTGTTTTATCTATTACAAAGAGAACAGTGGAATATATACAATTTATCCGTTAGATTCAAATAAATAATTGGAAGTAATGTAACTGTTGCTTTTTTATATACTTTGGATTAGCTAGTTACATGAAGCATGAAACTGGACCAATATGGACAAAGATTTTTTTAGAATTAAAGAACCATGAAGTTAACCATAACAAATTGTTATTTAGCTCATTAGGAAGTACTAGAGCTTGCATAAGCTTGTGAGTAAGTTTCAACTCCAGCTATAACAAACCATTATAACTTGATCCATTAAAAGGAGTTATGTTATCACCAACTTGATTTGCAATATATGTTGCTCGTTTTTGCTTTTTCAGACGCTTGATTAAGAGATGCTGCAGATGAATGTGAAATTGAAATTTAACCCATGCTGTATAAGGTACCTTTCCCATTAAGAGTTATTATATTATGATCAATATTTTCAGCAACATATTGCGTAAAACCTAAGTTATTAGAGCAAATTTCTGCATCAACATTATTGCTTTCCATTGCGGATTGCTTGAATAGCAATACTTCGTCAGATGAAACAGAAAAACCGATTTTTGATAGATTATCAATAAATCATTTTGGGGCTAACGAATTGTTTATGTCAACTCCTATCCCGAAAGGTATAGAAGTAATATAGATCTTGGTCTAGATGCTAGTGCAATACGTTGCCCGATTGCAACTAGAGCTTCTATTTCGAACATGTTCAGGTTCAAATGTTCGAACTTTTGTCATTTTTTAAGAGGTTTAAGTTCGAACTTTTTTTCTCTAAAAGTTCGAACATACATATATATCAAAACTAGATTCTTTGTTATTATTATTTAACAGTTAAACCAAAATCTTTTTTAAACAGTAACTTTTTCCTACTCTTAATTTTTGTTGTGCAATTTTTTTTTTCAAAAGCAGCACTTTTATAGTTTAAGTCACAAAGGAAAGTGTAACAAATGATTTAGAACGTTACTTTTAAGTTTTAAAATCAAAATAGTGGCTTGCATTACATATTTTTAATTGTTAAAGAAATCCCATGGTGATACCCATAAAATAGGTTGTCAAAATTTCTGAATTAAAAAAAAATGACGAGTTAATATAGCTTTGACGAACTAATAAAAGTTTTAGCTGTACGAAATAAAAAATATGGATAAGTTTAGAGATGTAAGCACAACTAGAAGATTTAAGGCATGGGGCAATTTGAATTTTCTGAAGAATTACTGAGTTCAAAGTGAAAACTCTGTAAAATTATTCTCAAAATAACCTAGCTCAACAGCAACAGCTATTACAAAGCATTTAAAAACAAAACACAAAATTGAAATTCTTAAATGCAATAATTCTGCGCCCGAGGCTACAGCAAACATTCCTGCTGGAAAAATACCACAAATTGAAAGTTTTTCTAAGATGACCATAAAACTCTATCTGAAGTCGACTGCTAGCTATTGATGGAATCAGCTTTCACACCATTGCTAAAAGTGAAACTATGCAATCAGTATTTCGTGTCCAGGGATACCTAATCCCTCAAAGCCCTCAAACCGTTTGCGATTTTGTCATTAAATACTTCAAGTTAGTCAAGAAACAAGTTATTAGTTCTTTGAAAATGATACTTGAAGATAAGCATAAATTTGGTTTTATATTTGATGAGTATACTTCAGTAAAAAACGGAAGATATATAAACTTAAATCTACATTATAATGAAGGATTTCAATCGTTTGGAGTGTTAGGAATCCAAGTTACAATGCCAGCAACAAAAGCTGTTAAATTGATTGGTTCTGATAATAACCCTGTTGATAGTGATATGGAAGCTCTACATTATAATCAAGGTTACAGTGGTTATAAAGATGGGAATGAAATTGGTTACTATATTAAATTTTTCATGAAGTTAGTGAAGATTCTACTTCCTTATTGAAACTTGAATATCAAGAAACTGTGGCAAAAATAAGAAAATTGGTTAAAAAATTTCTTAGATCACCAGTGAGCAATGATGATGAACTTCAACCAAATATAATTGAAAAGTTTGGAAAAGAAAAAGGTTTGATTTGTGATTCAAGGACAAGATGGAGCAGCACTTTTGATATGCTTGAACGTTTTTTGGAGGTACAAACACAAGTAAAAATAGCTCTGATTGGTATATAATTGATTTTCCTTTAAGTAAAAATGAGCTTGATGTCATAAATGAACTTTATGTTGCTTTAAAACTACTAAAACTGGCCAATGATACTCTTTCAAAAGGAGATGCTGATCTTTTGTATTCTAAAATTGTGATTGAATTTACAAGAAAAAATTTCATGAAGCTAATACACTTATAATGACTTATAAGTCTACTTGTTAAGCATATATTTGAATAAAGAATAATTGAAAGAAGAAACATTCATTTAATTCATATCATAAAATACTTGTCAAGTCTGAATGTCTTAAATAAAGATTAACAATTTGGCTACAAGATTAAAAAAAGATGATTACTTATCTTGCTATTAATCTTATTCAAAGATTAATTCAGCCATCTGACGATACCTCTGATGATGGCAAGGAAGTAAATACTGATAGTATAATTGATAACGTAAAAAAAAATTCAAAAATGAATTGAATTTAGCTCAAAAACTCAAACTTTTTTTTGAACAATCAGACACTGAAATAAAGCTTGACCATCAGGAAATTGAAACAAACCTTGTTCAAGAGGAAATGGCTGTTTTTGAAGCAAAGCTAAGCCCAAGTATTTTGACTTACTTTTCAAAGCTCTTTAACAACTACTCCTACATCCGTAGAAGCTGAGAGATCTTTTTCTAGTCTTGGACTTTTTGCTACTAAAATAAGTAGTAGACTAGAAGACGATGTTATTTACTTTTGTCCTAATTAATGATGATAAAAGAATAAATACTTTTGCGCATACTTTGTATTACTTTTTTCTAACATAACAAAAATAAAGTTCAAAATAGTTTTCCGTAATAGTTCGAACTTTTTTCCGTAATAGTTCGAACATGTTGAGTAGGGCGTGTCAATTAGACAACTAAAACCCTATATTTTCAACAACAAAAAACTTATATGAAAAAAATATTAGGATTTCATAAATGAAATGGAATAATACTTTTAAAAATAAATTAAATTAAGTAGTAGCTACATTTTTTTGGGTTTTTATGTATTCTGTTAGCGAATATTTTGAAAATCATTAAAACAATGACGTATTTCGTTTTTCTGTGTAAAAATTATACTTTAAGTGGAAGAAATTTATTTCGGACCTATTAGGAGATATTTTTCAAAACTTTACGCTTTGCCTGATAAAAATAAATTTAAAATAAAATTACTTTGATTATTGAAAAATTAAGTTTTAATAAAACAAATGGCACCAAAAATCACAAGAAATTTATCAGCTACTCACTTAAGTAGATATGTTGGAAAAGGAAAACTTCTTTTACCATCTGAGCTCCCTACTGCAAGGGATATTATACGCTATGGAATATTTTTGAGAGAGACCAGTGACCTTAACAAAAGAAACTATACTGTTGATAAACTAGTTAATGATATGACTCTAGCTTTATCTGCTCAATGGAAAAAAGCTAATTGCAAGTTTTTACATCCAGTAATTATTAAAGAATGTAGTATTAAAGCTAAACTAGGGTTGCCAGATGTCCCGATTTTACGAAGGAGAACTAAGTAAAAAAAATATTTTTACATATTTGGCGCAGAATTCTCCTTCGTAAAACCGGGACATCTGGCAACCCTAGCTAAACTAAAGTATCTGTGGGAAGCTGCAGTTAAAGTTAGCCTAGGAAATGCAAAAAAATCAATAAAGGATACTCTTATTCCAAAAATGGACAAACTCTTTGATATTTTGTCCTGTAAATTTTTAATAATGTTTTGTTCAGAGTATGGTTGTGACCAAGACTGTAAAAAGCAGGCACATATTAAATGTACATGTGTACGTGAAAGTAAAATTCCTGTTATAGAACTCAGCTTTATCAAGTCACAGAGAGACAAAGTTGGAAGTTTTGCACATTACTACATTGGTGGAGTTGACACTCTAGAATCAACAAAAATAAAAAAAGTTATAAAGAGAAAAGTAGAGTATCAGCTACAGTTAGAAAAGAGAGATAAAAAAATTAAAAAAGAAGAAAAAGTCAACCAAATGATTCCAGAAGATTATAATTGCTTGGCACAGATTATTCAGGTAATAATAAAATATATTTTTTAGTAATTAACATAACTTTTTTTGGAGAAATGAAATGTTGATATAGTGATTGTTTATAAAAATATCTCAATATCTTTTTGTTTTAGATTTTTTATAAACCAGTAACTTAATGTTAATAACAAAAAGTTTAAGTCTTGTATTTATTTTTTTCAGAATGAAAAAACAAATAAAGTTGAATCAGAACCGGATTTTTTTAGAGAACCAGAACCTTCCAATAGTATTGTAAAAGTTTATAACAGAATGGACATAACAAACATTGCAATGGCTAGTATGAGGCATCACACTAGCTTACGAGAAACTGCAGAAATAGCGACAGCAGCACTTATAGATGCAAAAATTATAACAAAGAATAATACATTGATGATTATTGATCACAGCAAGGTTAAAAGGGCCCAAGAGAAGTTAGCTATTGAATTAGCTAATAAATTTAATAAAGACCTTGAAAATAATGTGGTTTCCTGTATTTTTTTTGATGGCAGGAAAGATAATACAAAAGTATTAACAGAATTTGATGGTACGCATTTCCCTGGTCTTCTCAAGAAAGAGCATTATTCTGTCGTTACTGAACCAGGTGGAAAATATCTATTTCATTTTGTTCCTGATAAGACTGATCACAGAAAACATGCTGAGGTAATTGCAGACCACTTGGTTAACTGGTTGATGGAAAGAAATTTAGGAACACAACTAAAAGCAATAGGAGGAGACAGCACTAATGTAAATACTGGTTGGGAAGGTGGTGTGATGCAATGGGTGGAAAGAAAATTGAGAAAGAGATTAGTATGGATTGTCTGTGATCTTTACACAAATGAGTTAGGTTTAAGACATTTAATTATAAGCTTAGACGGCCCAACAAAATGTGGAAATAAGTGGTCAGGAATACTGGGAAAGATGTTAAATTCAGCAACAAGTCTTGAAATTAATCCCAGATTTACAAAAATTGATATTGGGCCTGCATTAATAGTTCTTAGCCCTGAAGTTATAAATGGTTTAAGTACTGATCAAAGCTATGCTTACCGAATAACAAAAGCAATAAAGTCTGGTGATTTACCTCAGCAGTTAGCAATGCTAGAAATAGGACCTGTTTGCCATAGCAGATGGCTCACTCGGCATTAAGATTTTGCAGGATATGGGTTTCTCAGCATGGTCTATATGGTATCAACCTTCAAAATCTTACATGGATTGTTGAATATATTGTAGGTGTTTATATTCCAAACTGGTTTAACATAAAAGTTAAATCATGTTGGGTTGAGGGACCAAGACATATTTTATACAAATTAGAACTCCTCAGAAGCCAGAGGGAACCGGTTCTTGATATTGTAATGCCCACAATTAAAAGATCAGCTTGGTATGCACATTCAGAAGCTATTTTACAAGCAATGATATGCAGTGACAGTAAAGTAGAAAGAGGTCAAGCTGTGGAAATTATTCTTAAACTCCGTGAAAAATATCATGAGCAGTTTAATACTGGTGGTTATAGCCATAGACATCGAAGAACACCTGATATTAACATTGATGCTAAAAATCTTTTTAGTCTGATAGACTGGAGCAATAATATAACAGAACCACCTTTGACATGCAATTTTACATCTTCGGATTTTAAAGACTTAGTTGATAACCCCATGGTTGTTCCCCAATGGAATTCACATACACAATCAGTTAAGAGGTGTGTAAAGATGGTCACAGAAGCTGCAGGACATGTCCACACATCAGAAAGAAGAGAAGCTTACATAAGAGCCCAATTCATTAGCAGAGAGTTGATGTCTGCTAATAGGAGCAAGAAAGACATGATGGAACTTCTAAACTATAGTTAAAGTGATTTTTATTTTTTTATTTTTTGTTGAGCTCAAAAAATATATAACAATATGTTTAATATTTAACATATATGTTTATATTTAATGAACATTTAATATTAAATAGATTGCTTATTATTTTTATAATATAGTAGTGTTTTTTAATATAAACTAAATTAGTTGTCAGAACATAACAAATTATATTTTTAGAGACAAAAATATATAGCCTTTTTCTAAAATTATTTTATTTTATGAGAAAGCACATATTATAAGGATAACACAAATTATAGGGATATTTAACAATGGAGCACAAAACCACCCTAAGTGTAAGAAGCCCTAAAATGTATTTTGTAACACAATATTTTGGTTTTTATAAGGATACTGTAACACATTTTACACTATTTTAAGCAGAATTTTGTAATTTTTTTTGTTTAACCACAATAAATGGAATACTTAGAAATATTAAAAAGAAAACTGTTCGACTCTAGGCAGAAAAAAATAATTCAAAACAGCCAACCATTTTTTGGTGTGTGCTCACTGAGTAGTATACAGAATAGCAATAAACAGTAAAACTAAAAATTAAAAAAAATGTAGCTAGCGCTAAAATTCAACAAAACGGAAGGTTACATTTCTTAACTATATATAAAATCCTAATATTTTTTCAATATAACTTTTTTTAAGTCAATTTTTTTTTTAAATGACACACCCTAATATTCAGGTTCGAACTTTTTTTGAAAAAGTTCTAATTGAAAGCCCTAATAAATATTAAATGATTAAGACTAAATTATTTTCTTTGTAACATTTTTCAAATGTACATCAATATAAGAAAACGGAAATCAGGTTGTCACCTGGATCTCGTTCACAGCTACGACAAATATCTTGCTTTTATATCATTTTGGCTACAAGCACAACGTCGCCAACAATGAAAAACTAACTCTGGCACAATTTTAATTTTAAGTTGACTGGAACAATTGTTTTAACATTTTACCATTTTATGTGCTTGCTGGAGTCAGTAATAATCTTTTCATTGCTATTATTGCTAAACACACGATTTTGGATGAAAGTTGACGATTGAGATGGTTTTACATGCCTCGGTCCAATGTATGTGTGCTAGCTGAGTTATGGGGTTTGTAACCTTTTGACTACGTTGGACACTCAAGTGCACATTTTTTGGAAGATCCACAATGTTCATTGGATTAGTGCTTGCTATGTTCTCGGAGCTAAATTATCCCTTCATAACAGATTGTTCCACACTAACACGGGGTTTAACTCTTTTAGCGAAATTGAAAGTTTTTGATATACGGTGGCTAATGTTTGTGTTCTATTAATTTAAACTCATTTTGTATATCTTACGTGTGGCTGTGATGTGCTAGCCCATAAGCGCAATAATTAAGTGTGTTTAGTTTTATATTCCATCGATTTAAAAATGAACGTAAACATAACAAAACCATGCCAAAATGACATGAAGCTTTATGTCATTTTGGCATGGTTTTGTTGTGTTTACGTTCGTTTTTAAATCGATATTTTATTTTTAAATCGAATGTTCATTTTTAAACTTGTTTGTTCCTTCAAAGGAACAAAAAAATGTACCGCACCATAGCACCTGCCGACAGTAGTAGTCTTTAATACTACTAAACTAATAAATTGTTTTTTAGTTTTCTTTATATTAATTCAACCTTATCTATTATGATTCCTTTTGCTTTAAACTATCAAATTGACATTTAAGGTTGTGTATCTAAAATTTATTCACCGCGTTTTTTTTACACTTACATTAGCGCATAATCTATATACAGCTATCACCACAAGTGTTACCACATCTGAGATTGTTAAAGCAATGACTAATCACGTTATTCACGCTCTAAATCACGTTATTGACCCTCTTAAGTCACATGTTTAAGCTTAAACCTACTCTGTTCTTTCCCTTCATCCTCTGACACAAAAATTATCTGGGGTCATCCATAAATGATGTCAGTGTTTATCTCAATTTTTTGACTCCCCCTTCCCCCTTTGTCAAACTGTCAATTTTTGGCCAACCCCCCGTTATTTATGATGTCAGTTTTTGTGTACTCCCCCCCCCCCCTAAAAAACAATAACAATGCTTAAAAACCATTAAATTTTTTTTCTGACTAAATTATACATTTATATAATAGTAGATCTCATCAAATTATATTATATAATAGTCGATATCTCAATAAATAATCCACTAAGCAAATAGTATTATATGTCTTTAATATAATCTTCCCATGGGTTGTTGAAGTGATCACCGATTGAAACAATAGGTAGTAAATGCTCTCCGCGCTCTAAAAGGATATCGTATTCTTGAGGTATAATCAAATTCGTTGCGTCAACTTCATTTTCATTTAACCATTCAGCAGTTTCCAAACTCTCCTGCAAGGCGATGACTGCCAAAAATTCTGTCTGATGCTTGGCAGCGATACGAACAGGTTTTTACAAATTAACTTTTGTCAATGTAATTACCTTTAGAATCAAGGTGAGTTCCGTAATGTTCGTGCGGAAGAATCACCCCAGATAATTCTTTACTTAGAGGTACCATTCGTTGCTCAGCACTGTTGAATGCACAGCGGCCTGGAGCATTCGTCATGATGAAAAGAGCTTCAAGGTTATTCTTCAAAAAATGGTGAATCCCAATTATAATTACTTTCTGTTATCTGGGATTTTCGTCAGGTCCTCCATTGACGCTAAACACAACGATAGCCTTAACCATATTAGTTTGAGGATCTCTGGTAATAGAGTCGAGTTCTTTGATATCCAAGAGCCGCTGAAAGTCGAATCCATGAGCGAAGGCGGTCGAGGATGCGTGTTTTCCCAATCGAACAGCAATGTAGGTAGGTCCAGAATAAGTAACAGCATCTGTTTTTCCGAGACCATCTTTTTTGATCGTAATTCCAGCGTATGCAGATGGTATTAGCTTGTGTTTACCACCCACAACCCAGTCGTGGTCCGGGAAAGTTACCCGGTACTCCAAATGCATCAACAACGGCGCCTGTTTTTTGGTTGATGTGATTCCAATTGGCACTCTAGCCTTGTTATCTTGGCTAATGAAACACACTTCATCTGGCCCTAAAATAGAACAAATTCTTCCACGTATTTTATAGTTGAACTGCAAAAGAGTCCGTCAACATGTTTTAAATGAGATTCATTCTGAGGACTGATCAATCTAACAGGAACTGTTTTGACGTGCCTTTTGCCTTCTTATGTTCCGCAACTTCTCGGAAGTAGACGAGTATAGAGGGCGCTCTGATTGCAAATCCAATTTTGTTCATCTCGGATGTCAATTCGTTGAGAGTTTCAATGCTCTAAATAATAAAGAAATATATTTGGATACAATTAACTTTTTTACACAAAACAGGATTTATTTCGTTAATTATATTCAAATCAAATCTTGAAATTAGTTGTTAGTATTTCAAGGATATTTACAATAGTGCAAGTACTAATTAAGAGTAAAATTCTAAAAAATACAATATTAACAAACATAGCTGAGCTATCATTACCCGAAGAACCTCTGACCAACGTCTTTCATCAGCGGACAAACCACGGAGAGCAATATCCATAATCGCCTTCAAAAGAAGAGTTTGATCTACTTTTAATGACGGTCGACCAGGTTTCTTTCTGATATTAAGTTTTTCTTTGACTTCTGTATGCTCGAAGCAGATTTCCTCCATTCTAGCTTTTTTCAGTTCTCTAGTTTTCTTCTGTTGAGCTTGATCATACTTTTTTTGGCCAGTTCTTTACATAGATGAGCTAGTTTCTGCTTTTTCTTTTTCAAATCATCCTCTTCAGCTTCAACAATGAATCCACTTTTCTTTCTAGTCTTCAGTCCAGCAACTTTACAGTTTAAAGCTGCAACCTCAGAATTAAGTCGATCTTGAGCCACTGTTCTTGCATTTTTTTAATTTTTCTTGGTCAACAAGCTCAAAGTTAATGCACTTTGTTAATCATCAATAACAGATTGCTCATTGGTGGGCTCAACAAACTGTGAAGAATTCTTGTCAAATTCAAGTGTAGTATACGTGGGGGCAGACTGTTTGGAGTATTGGCCCAAAATGATAATTGCTTGCTCTTGATTTCATTGCTTTTTCATTAAATAAATTTATTAAATACATTGCTCTTGATTCAGGATCCTTATGCACCAGTTTCTCTTCTTTTAATGATTTCCATATACTATGGACTTCTTTTTGGATACTAGCCTTTTTTTTACGAGACCATCAATAAGTTAAGTATGCAGTACTTAACTTATTGATGGTCTCGTATGGATGAGCATTTCCATACGAGACCATCAATAAGTTAAGTACTGCAGTTTTATCCATATTTTAATATTGATTTATTAGTATTGTTTACATCACAATCAGAATAATGATTTTGCTCATCGTTAGCGCAAGCTTTTTAAAAGAGTTTCTTCAACCTGCTAGAGAGAAATTAGCATTTCGAGTTTTTAATAGACTTACTGTATTTGCATTGCATCACGTTTTACAATCAACTAGAGAGCAATTAGAGTTTCGTATTTGAAATAACGACAATTTAATTTCAAAAAATGACAAATTTATGAGTTTACTTTTATGAGTTTACTTTGAACCACATTTCATAATCCGCAAGGGAGCGAATAACGATTGTGAATTTTATAAACAAATAGGTAATACTTCTAACATAATTTGATTCTCAGTCAAATGGTAATATATTAATAAAACGATAGTAATTTTTATTTTACGTTAGTATTTGTTATTTATCTAATGTCTCTGGGAAACTTATTATATTAATTTATAATATTATATTATAAACAATTTAATAAAATATAACATCAAATTCCCCGCATTTAATATTAATTTCCCCACAAACAAAACATCATTTCCATACCATTTAGTAGATGTAAATACCGTTAAAATTTGCTCATTAAAACTAAAAAAATAATTTAAATTGACATCGTTTTGGCCTTATCGTTACCCCCCCCTTCCCATTGTCAATTAGTGTCAAACTTTCCACACTCCCTTCCCACCTATATTTACTGACATCATTTATGGATGATCCCTCTCTTACTGTAAGTCTCGCTACTCTTTTAGCTACATATCTTGTTAGACTTTCAGTGAACATTTTTATCTGCAATCTATTCGTAGTACCACCTCTCACATGTTTATCTTACTGGAAGGCTTCGATTGTCACTTGTTTGCAATCATAGTTACAGAAACATATATAAAATGCAAAATTCATATTCAAGACAGTACCACCAAAACAATGTTGGGCAAGAAACCTTATTAAAAAAAAAAGACAGAAATACAGTTTTTTTCTGAGAAAACCAGGAGAAAAAATTTTGAATGCTTAGCAAGATAAAAAACAACATTAGACCCCGATAATTAACAATAATTGAAATAAGAAGCAAACTGCGTAGAAGCATAATGGTGCATGCAGGGCCGTACCAAGGGCGAAGCGGGCCAGGCCGCGGCCTGGTATGAAAAAATTCATCCTAATGTTAAAAAATTCGTTCGCACTTGGCTGCAGTACAGCAACAAAAAAGATTCTTTATTTTATTTTTGCTGTTTGTTATTTTCAACAACAAAAACCAATAATTTCTCAGAAATTTCTAAAGAGTTTTGTGACTGGAAAAAACTAAACCCAAAAATTCCTGCAATGAACACCAAAGACATTTTGATTGGTAAACTCTTGAAAAAAACCTCAAGGAAGGAAAGACCCTGGATTCTGATCATCAGAGAGTTATCAGTGGAGAGATGAAAAACTGGAGAGACATCTTGAAAGTGATTGTTAATGTAATTTTGTTCTGTGCCAAGAACAATCTTGCCCATCGGGGAACAACAGAAGACATCGGTCAACAAAACAGTGGAATTTTTCTGAGCTTAATTGAGTTGATTAGCCAATATTATCTTTTAGTGGCTGAACTCATTGCGTCCGTTAAAGCAAAAAAAACCACAACATCCTACTTTTCTCCTCGAATTCAAAATGAGCTGATTGAGCTATTTGGGCAGAAAGTCAGAACGAAATTTTTTCAAACATCAAAGAAGCTAAATACTATTCTGTTCTGTTTGACTGCACTCCAGATGCCGCCCACAAAGAGCAGATGACTCAGATCATCAGGTATGTCCACATCAGTGATGAAACCTGCACAATTAAGGAGAGCTTTGTAGACTTCATTGAATCTCACCAAAAAACCAGAAAAGGTCTTGCAACAGAGATAACTGAAAATTGAAGAAGGATGGTATAAACATTTCCAATACCCGGGGTTAAGGCTATGACAATGGAGCCAATATATCTGGAAAATAGAATGGCGTTAAAGCTCACATCCGTTCACTTAATGAGTCAGCAAGATTTGTTCCATGCGCAGCTCACACTTTAAATCTTGTTGGTGTTCATGCTGCAGAGGTTTCCCCACTCATGATTACGTTTTTTGGAAAGGTTAAAGCCATCTTTAACTTTTTTTCAAGCTCCACGTCAAGATGGAAAAAACTGATGAAAACCTTGACCATCTCATTAAAGGGAAACAGTGACACAAGATAGTCTGCCAAAAAAGAACCATTGCACATACAAATCAAAGACGTTCTTCAAGTTTTGGAATCCATTATCCACAATCCGATGACAAATGCTGTCACAGTTAGCAGTGCAAAAAAACTTCTCATTCAAATTGATTTCAGTTTTTTGTGTTTGTTGGATTTCTGGTGTAAAAGTTTTTCTCTAATTGACCGGGAAAACAAACTGCTTCAGTCAAAAACCATTTTAATTGACATTGCCGCAAAAAAATGAAAGTATTGAAGGCTTCCATTCAGAATCTTCGAGATGTTGGGGTGGACAACATTATCAAAGATGCCACAGAAAAAGCTAACCAGAGCGGAATTGATGGTTTTCCAATCAAGAGAAAGCGCAAAGTGAAGCGGATGGCACTTTATGAGCTGAAGATGACTCTCACCTCCTCACAGCAGAAACAGAATTCAGATCTCAGTGCAACCTTGTGTTTGACAGCATTATTACACAAATTAAGTGACGGTTTGAGGCTATGTCTGCTGTATCCTCTGATTTTGACTCCCTCAGTGGGCATTCACTCTCTAAAAGTTCAGTGGATGAACTCAAGAAAAAAAGCTACAAATTTATCTCAAATTTACAAGGCAGATTTAGATTCTTCCAATTTCCAGTCAGAAATGGCAAGCTTAAAATATCAAGCTGCCGCAATGATGGACAACTTTGAAAAATCTAGCGCGATCGACATTTTGCAGCTTATTCATAAATATTCTTTGACCGATGCTTATCCTAACACGGTAATTGCTATTCACATCTTTCTCACCATACCAGTCACAGTCGCTACGTGTGAGAGAAGTTTCAGTAAACCTAAGCTCATAAAAAACTATATGAGATGAGGTCAACAATGGGCCAAGAACTTTTGTCTAGTTTGGCTATAAATTCAATTGAAAATGAAGTGGCAAACAACATTGATTTTTTTTTTTTTTTTTTATTTACACTTTGCCGATAAAAAAAAAAAATACAAAAAGTACAGTCGTAACTTATAAAAAAATAATTACATGACCGGGACTAGAAGAAGACAAACTTAGTCTTATCATTAAGCCCCGAAAAATGCGTCATTACTAGACAAAATATAGTTTGACAATAAAATATAGTTTTAATGTATATATCTCTGATATATATTATAAAAGAAAATTTAAATATATCGCATATCCTTTAAAATTTATAGTTTTTCAAAAAATAAGATATAACAATTGCTTTGTAAAATAAAAGAAACAAAATTTATTAAAATATTAAATGACAAAAATAACATTTAAGAATTGGTTTGAAAAATAAGAAGATATGATTTTATATAAAAACATTTTATTGGTAGAGCATTTTATAGTTTAACTTATTTAATTATATTTATAATACTTTTCATTGCCAATTAAGTAAAAGCAAATAAACAGTATAAAATAAAAGTAAAAGATTAATAAATAACGCAAAAATAAAAAATAAATTTCTCAAAAAGAAGATTATCATTAAAAAATGATAAAAATATATGTACAATTATTGATTAATCATGTATTAATAATCTAAAGTAATTAATTAATTAACTATTAATTATTGATTTCTAATATAAAGAAGTTTTATTAGAAAAAAATTAATTCATTTTCAGTTAACAAAAGTAATTGCCTAAGTTTTGTTTTGAATTGGTTTAGAGAATAATTAGTTTTCATTTCATTATTTAATATTATGTTCCACAACTTTGGTCCTCGGTTTACAATAGAGAATTTAGTAGCGGAATAATAAGTTTTGGATTGAATGTAGTTGTATTTTGAAAATCTAGTAGGGTATATGTGATTTATTTTTTCAAAAATTGAATAAAATAAGATTGGTAATATATTTTTATCAAGTTTGAACATGAAAATAAGAACTTGATAGAGGTTTAGTTTATATACATTTAGGATATTGAGTTCATTAAATAGTGTTTGTGTGTGTGAGAAGCGATCTACGTTTGAAATTATCCTTATAGCCTGTTTTTGTTTGCTAAGCAATTTTTTTATTTTCGTCGCGTTAGTGCTACACCAAGCAATGTTCGCATAACCTAAGTAGCAATGAATAAAAGAAAAGTAAATGTTTTTTAAACAAGATTGATGCAATAACTGCTTTGCTTTGTACATTATACCTAAATTTTTTGATATTTTATCTTCAACTACACCTATATGTTCCCTCCAGGTTACATTTTCGTCTAGAAACACGCCTAAAAACTTTACTGATTGCTCTCTCTTTATTAATTGATTGTCAATAAAAAGGTCCGGAAGTTCTAAGGGAATATCTGATTTTTTATGTAGGCGATGGAATAAAGTGTATTTTGTTTTAGTAATATTTAAAGATAACTTGTTTGATTTAAACCATTGGGATAGTTTGTCTAGTTCTTTGTTTAATGTTTGGAATAATATATTGATATCTTTATTGGAATAAAACAAGCTGGTATCATCTGCAAATAAAATTGTATTTAAAATGTTAGAAAATTTATTTAAATCGTTTATATAAACAAGAAATAGAAGTGGCCCTAAAATTGATCCTTGAGGAACACCACATGTAATTGTCACATAATTAGTTTTTCCTTCATCATAAACTATATACTGCTTCCTATTAGTCAAATAACTCTCGAACCAGGACAAGTTAGTATTTTTTATACCATAACTTTTGAGTTTCGATAGAAGGATTTGATGATTGACTGTATCAAAAGCTTTACTTAAATCGATAAAAAGACCAAGGGTATACTTGCCTTCATCAAACGGTTTAAATATGTCCTAAACAAGGTGAATGATTGCATGATCGGTGGAATGGCCAGATTTGAATCCAAATTGTTTATTGTAAAGAATATTATTTACATTTAAAAAAGAATAAAGCCTATTATACATAACTCGCTCTAATGTTTTAGAAAAACAATTAAGAATTGAGATTGGACGATTTGCAACTTCAGAAGGATCGCCTGATTTTAAAATTGGAATGATTTTTGCAATTTTAAGGTTTTCTGGAAAAACACCTTGTTTTAAAGATAAATTAAAAATATGTAATAATGGAATTGTGATGTATTTTATCGATTTAATAACGACATTACTACTTATAGAATCGAAACCTACACTTTTTTTGGGCTTTAACAAAGAGACTGCGTCTAATAATTCATTTTCCGTAAGTTTAGGATTAGACATAACACTAATGTTGTTTGAGGTTACGTAAGACTTAAAGTGTATTTTAGAAGTTGCTATATTTGATGATAAAATAGGACCTATATTTACAAAAAACTGATTAAGTGTTTCGGCCACTAAGGATTTATTTACAATACAATTGTTATTAACTTTAAGATTTTTCGGAAGTAAATTACCGTATAAACGTTTTTTACCGATTACCTCCTTTATAATTTGCCATGTTTTTTTCGAATCATTTTTGTGTTTAAATAATTGTTCCGAATAGTAATGTTTCTTTGAGCGTTTTAAAACTGATTCATATAGCCGTTTATAGGTTTTGTAATTAGTTTCATTTTTAAGAGTTTTTTTTTTAAGAAACTTGTTATATAAACGTTGTTTTTTTTTTTGAGGATTTAATAATGCCCCTCGTGATCCAGGGGCTTAAATGTGTTTTTGTTTTGATAACTTTAGTAACATCCGGGAATGCTTTATTATAAAGATTAAGAAATTCAGTTAAAAAGATATCATATGCTTTATCGGCATTTAGATTTAGTTGTAGGGTGTCCCAGTTGACACCAGTAAGAAGTTTATGAAAATTTTTCATGGAAGCGTCGTTTACTAACCGTGTTGTAATTAATTTTTTTCTATCACTAAGAGCATCATAGTCGATGCATTTTTGCGATAGAATAAAAATAGGGAAGTGATCAGAAATGTCAGATTTAAATATACCTGTCCTTATTTTAATATTTACGAAATCATTTGTAATAATTTGATCTAAAGATGTTGCACTTTCTCTAGTTACTCGCGTTGGTTTATTGATTAGGGGAATATAACTATTTTGAAAAATTGTGTTAAAGAAGTTCTTAATGTTTTTATTTTTGTCGTATTCTAACATATTAAGATTAATGTCACCAACAATATAAACCGATTTATTTAAAGATGATTTTTTTTTAATTATACTTTTAATGTGATTTTCAAATGCCTTAATACTTCCTGAGGGCGGTCTATATAAAGCATGGATGACGATATTTCTTGAAGTTTTATTAATAATTTCAACACATAAAGATTCATAATCATTAGTGGTTGAACTTAACTGTGGTTTCCTTTTGAATAAAATTGAATCTTTTATGTATATACACAAACCTCCACCTTCCTTATTTGATGCTCCACAAACCTCCACCTTCCTTATTTGATGATTTTGATTATGTCATTAGTGAATTTGCCTCAAGAAAAACCAGAAAAGTGACATTGAACTAAAGTTTGTGCAACCTTAATGACAAATTTTACTTATAACTTGATGTGATAAATTTTGTGATCAATAAATCATTTTTTTCGTTTAATTTTCTACTTTTTTGGGGGGGGGGGAAGGAGGGGGGAGCGCAATTTTCTTTTCTTGTCCGAAGCGCAAAATTGGCTCGGTACGGCCCTGGGTGCATGCGACTATTAAATGCATTCACAGTTTTATATAATTTTTGAAAAAGGTCACACAAGCCTTTATTACTCGCAGGGTCCCATACATCATTACATAAAATTTCATTTGAAAACATATCAACGCCAAGGTCTTAGAGATTTAGAGTCTTATACATATTTCAAAATTTCTGTCTTTTTTTAAAAAAAGTTTTTAAAAAAATAATGCCATAAAATGTTTCAACATTATCAATTGTTTAAAAATGTTTTTTTTTTTTGTTTTTTTGTATAGATTTAACTGATTAATTTTAACGTCGAGTACAGATAAGGAAACCAGTATATATGTTGTATATATCCACCTAAAATAGGTTATGGTGATGGTGATTTATAGCGCCGTGTTATACCACAATAGAAAACTGTGTCGAAGAAACCGCCAAAAGGTATCCGAACGAGAGGTTTAGGACCAGCTCATATTTAGTTTTACTCCAATTCTACTCCATGACATTAAAAAAATTGTTTGAATATTTTGACGCATTTGTACGTGACGTGACGTATTATTCTTATTAAATAAAACAATGAAAAGCCAAGTAACAAAAGGTGTTTACATTTATTTACTTAAAGAAATGTTATTAGATATCATGTAACACCAAAAACATTTTTTTGCAACCTTAAAAAGTGTTTTGATTTTAGATTTAAGTAAAAAAATATAAAAGCTTAATAAAAATAGAAGGGGAAAATAAAAATAGAAGGGAAAAGTATAATAAAATGCAGTTACTTGTAATACTTTCTTTTTTGTTGGCAAATATCAGCTTAACAACATGTGCAAACAACAACTCTAATTCTAAAATAACTAGCAACTTTGGTGGAAAATTACTGATGGGATTTTCAAGTACGTAGATATGCGTTTGTTAAAATAGGTTTTTCTATAGCGATATATATATATATATATATATATATATATATATATATATATATATATATATATATATATAATATATATAATATGTATATATATATTTACAAATATATATATACATACATGTAATACATGTATGTATATATATATTTGTAAATATGTATATATTTGTAAATATATATATGCATATTATATATTATATATATATAATATATATATATATAAATATATATATATATACATGTCATGTATATATATACATGTATATATATACATGTATATATACATATATATATATATATATATATATATATATATATATATATATATATATTTATATACATGTATATGTATATATGTATATATATATATATATATATATATATATATATATATATAAATATATATATACATGTATATGTATATATGTATATATATATATATATATATATATATATATATATATATATATATATATATATATTTACGTTTTCTTATTACCTTTTTTTGAATCTAAAAAGTGAGGTCTACTTAGAGTTAATTAAATTTCTAACCAAATTCAATTAATCTTAAAGGTTGAAAGACTTTTTCAAACAAAATAATTTTTTTAAAAGATTGCAAACTTACAGAAAAAAAAAAATGGGGCAGACTTAAAACTAATAAACAAACCAAACTATGAACTAAAAAATATTTACATTTATAGTTTTTTTAACGCTCCAATTTTTCAGTTTACCATCAAAAACACAGTTGTATTTTTAATGTTGACAATAATTGTGACGTTAACTTATTATTGGAGTCAAACATTGTTAAAAAAATTTTGTAGAATAATTATTTTATAATATGATAATAAATATATTTTATAATAATATTCATTAAAACCTTGGCTAGACGTTCTTAAATCGGGCGATAGTGAATGGGTTTATAATCCTAACCACACTGTTACAAAAATCTCTCAATATACTCAAATACTCGATACATCATTCTTAAAAAAGTTGTTAACATATTTTTTAATATTGATTTTAGAATTATCATGTGGAGTTCCACAGGGTTCCATACTCGGTCCACTATTATTTCTTATTTATATTAATGACCTCTACAGAGCCTCTACTTAATGACAATAATATTTGCGGAGAATACTAATCTTTTTTTATCCCACAATAACATCAACAAATTATTTCAAGATATGAATATTTAACTAAAGAAAGTTTCCGACTGGTTTAAATCAAATAAACTTTTGCTAAACATTGAAAAAACTTAATGAATTCTCTTTCATCCAGCTTCAAAAAAGCATATACTGCCAGTTGAATTGGCGATACTTTTCATTGATAACATTCGTATAAAAAGAGTCATGTATACAAATTTTGTAGGTGTTATTATAGATGAAAATCTTTCATGGAAATACCACCTTGTAACTTATGCAATAAAATTTCAAAAAGTATTGGAATTCTTTATAAACTGAAAATCATTTTAATCAGACATTTAGTTCAACTATGTTACTCTTTGATTCATTGTCATATAATTTATGGCAATGTTGCCTGAGGGAATAACCACAAAAGTAAGTTAAAACCTCTACATTGTCAGCAGAAGCACGTAGCACATCTTTTTAATTTAAAAGATCGTTTTACTCATGCCAAGCCTCTCTCATTTAACATGAACATTCTTAATATTTATGAGGTTAATATTTTCAATGTTCTTTGTTTTACGTTTAAATGCAAAACTAACTCGTACCCAGTTTCTTTTAGTGATTTATATTTTTGTAAAGAAAAAAACAAATATACTTAGCAAAGTAATAATTTTATACGAAAACCAAAATTTAACTCAAGTATTGGCAAATCTTGCATGCCATTCCGTGGAGTATTTTTATTGAACAAAATAGTTTTGAAAAATTTTGACTTTACTCGTAAATGAAGTTATTATTCCTTTAAAAGAAAACTAAAAGAAATCATTTTTCTATATTTTTTGAATATTTGCTTCTTAAAGTATTTAAACATTTTATTTTATAAGAAAGTTTTATTTTAACATTATATATATTTAACCACTATTTGTTATTTATATTTTGTCAAGCTTATTTATGTTTTTGTTTTGCTATTTAATTTATATTTTACGTTTTGTATGCCTTTTTATTTATGTTTTATTTTTGCTTATTTATGATTTTGTTTTGCTATTTAATTTATATTTTACGTTCTAGCGACGTTCTCACAACGTTCTCGATAACAAGACCTAGGTCTTCTTTGAGCCTCCGCATTCTTTATATTAGAAAAATGTAAAAATCTTACTATTTATATAATTTAGATTTAGGTTCATTGGTAATACGACTTTTAAATGCTAGGTTTATTTCTTGTGCAATCTGTTTCGCTGAGTATATAAGATTTCTTCAAACAATTCTATAAATAGAAACATCATCAGTGATTATTGTTTTTCTTGGTCGCTCCGAACACTTTTTGTCAGCAGTACTACCACTTTGTCACCAGTACTGCCATTTTCATTAATCATTAGTTTTACTTACACATGAAGGTGAAACACACTTTAAAATATAATTTTGATAAGTGTCTTTTAGAAATGATTTATTCAAAGTTTTTTTTTTCGAGAGAGGTATGCTTATTATTATTTTTTTTTTTTATACATGTTTATTTTACAACTACAAAGTATTTACAAGTTACCAATCAGAGGTTGGTGGTAAAGATATACAAATATAAATATCATAAACATAAAGTTCGAAATATACGAAGTGAATAAAAATATAGTTGCATACAATATAACAACGAGTACGTAAAAATAATCCGAGAAATATATCTCTATATTCTTGCAATTAAAATAAAAAATACAATAAATAAAAATAAATCTGCTGATTTTTCGGAGGAGTGTTTCACTATAATTTTATTTACCATATTTCAAAATAATGTTTGTGTATAAATAAGATAAAAACGAAGTTTGTGTAAGATTGATAAAAAGAATTTTTATATTCTTACACATATTTATATGTGTAAGAATATTTATATTCTTTATTTCCTAAACTTGAACCATTAAGAAAGTTTTCCCAAAAATCACTTTTTTTTATTCATTGTTAGTTAAAATAATGGTTTTTTAAAACAAGATGAAATGTGTTTTATCTTGTTTTAAAAAAAAATGGTGAATGATTTGATATGAGTAAGTTTTCCTCCCAAAATTTGTTTAAGAAAACATATGATACCTGGGTATCATATGTTTTCTTAAACAAATTTTGGGAGGAAAACTTTTCTTTAACAAATTTTGGGAGGAAAACTAGCACACGTACATAGGCTTACGCATGTAAAACCATTGCGTCGGTTATTTTTTCTAATAACGTCGGTTATTTTTCCTAATGCAAGACCAAATTTATATATATTTATATATACCATGTTAGTAAAATTATTGATCTCCATTTTACGGATAAAAGTCTAAAAGACTTTCTTAAAAAGAAAAATATTATCAGACATGGCTATAATGATGGTGGTTTTAATGGACCCAGACGTCAGAGGCGGTTCTACAAATAAAATGAGGCGGGGTGAATCCTTAAAAAGTATCGACTGGTTCATAAAAAAAAAAACTCCCTAAGACTAAAATTCACCCGACTGACTTGTGTCAAATACTCAACTACTCAACTATATTACTTAAAAAATAGACTATAACTTGAAAGCTACCTTGGGGTGAGGGAAATAAATGGGGTGGAACACCTTTGCTCCCCCCCCCCCCCCTTACACACACACTCTCCTAAAATTGTCTCTGATAACTGTACCATAGTTTTTAAATCTTTGGAAGAAATAAAACCTTATTCAACATCTGGAAAATATTGAAACCCTGACGAGGTTTAAAGATGCTACTTCATTACATTATAAATTTTATATAAGAATTTTCAGAACATTTTTAATTCAAATAGTTTAGGTAGGAAACGATTAAGTTTAATTAGGAAACGACTACTTTAATTAGGACCAGACTACTGACCTACCTAAGGTTAAGAAAAAGAATATTTTAATAATTTTTAGCAGTTGATATTCGGTTAACTTTTTTAGAATAAAGTTTTTTTAATAAATTAAAATTTTACCAAAAGAAATCTGCTTGTGGCAAGAAGAAAACAGTGAAGTCAAATCGTCTACCACCATTTTTGTTGACATATTTAGAAAATTAAGTATAAAATTTCCAACTATTTTTAAATGATAGTTAACAAAATTAAACAAAACTATAAAATGATTCTTATTAAATAGATGTAAAATTATATTTAATGTCACAAGTTTATAAAAATGTCATTAGCGATACATTTATTTATGAATTTGACTTGAGCCTAAAAAAAATTTTATTTCTTTTTTGCAACTAAAAATAGATAATAAGTCACTAGTTTATTTTAAAATCATATTAAAATCAAGAATGCAAAGTATTGTATAATATATTATCTGGAATTATTTTGTTTTAATACATAACGAAACTATATGCATCAGAGTGATTCATTATTTTTATTATTTGTTGACATTGAAATTTGATAAATTATTAGCAAGCTCTTCTTACGTAGAGTTAGCTCGGTTGTTTTTTAAAATTTGACTATAATTTGTCAATAATTTGGTCTCTAAAACTGAGAAATAGAGAGAACAAAGATTGCTGTCACTTTTCACATTAATAACATAACAATAGTATATTATACTACTTTTAGATATAATATGTCGATTGAAGCATTATAAAGTACTCCTAAATGAATACAGCCAATCAGTTGGATGCGTAAAACAATGTCCTTTTTCTTTTCAAGAACGATATTCTATTCGTTGGGGACACTATTGCATGCCTGCAGGTAATATCATTAAAAAAGGCAAGACTTTAAATTATTGTTTAAAATCTTAGGTATCACTGAATCTAATCTGGTAGTTTCAAGCGCAATTTTATTGATTACTTTTTATTATTGAAAAATAAGCTATTTTTTTTTTAACTTATTAATATAATTCAAAAAATATTTTAACATGGTTAAGATATTTTTTGTAGTGTGGCTACATACCTATACTCATGTCTAGTAGGATGGTTACAAATCTTACCTCCTAATTTTAGCTTGTTTCATAAAAAATTGCGCATTCTGCAAGACTCCATTTGTTTGTAGCCAATGTAAAAAAGAATATATTCTATTCCAAAGTAATGAAGAAAAAACAAGTTGTGTGAAAAAATGCCCCAAAAATTCAGTCAGAAAGTTGCAGAATGGTTTTCAAAAGTGCGTAATGGTTAAAGGCAAAAAAAAAGCAGACAAGAGTCTAAAAGGTGAGCTTTTCAAAATGTTTATTAATTTTGTCTATAGTTATGTATATATTATAAATTAAATATAAGTTAAAGAACTTGATACAAATTATACATAATTTATGTAAAAATCTTTAACCTTTTGTAGTTATGTCTAACGCCAAAGCTCGCTATTTTCAGCTCACGAAATCTTGTATACCATCTCAAAAATTAAATTCTTTAACAGTATCTATAAAGAAGGAAAATTTGTTATCCCACCTTTCCTGTATGGTTCAGATATTGTCACCTCACCTAAAGACAAAGCTGAACTGTTTGCTAAGAACTTCTCATTAACATCATCTCTTGATTCCACTAGTCGCGTTCTACCTGATATAGCCGACAAACAGATTTATGCATTGCTTAACGTTCGTATCACCCCAGCTTTTGTATCAAAAGTGATTTGCTGCTTAGACTCTTCTACAGCTTGTGGTCCGGAACACATACCTGTTATAGCCTTGGAAAGCAGCATGTTTTATCCCTATTTTCGAAAATTCTAGAGAGCGATCTGACTGCTCTAACTACCGTTCCATTAGTCTTCTTATCGCAAGCAAGATTTTTGAGTCTTTAATCAACAAAAAACACTTAATCTCTTATCTTGAATATAATAACTTACTCTCTGATCTTCAATATGGAGATTGGTTTGCTCATTCTACTGCTGATTTGTTAACGGTAATAACCGATAGGTTTTGTTGTGCATTAGATAGATGTGGAGAGGTTAAGGTCATTGCTCCCGACGTTTTTTAGGTCTTTGATTAAGTTTGACATGCTGGTCTTTTTTATAAGCTCTCATCTTACGGTGTATCAGCTAAGACCTTTAAGATTATTGAATCTTTTCTTACTTGTTTAAGATTATTGAATCCATTGTAGTATAAAAGTTGTCCTCGATGGACAACACTCTTCTTCATATCCTGTAACTTCAGGGGTTCCTCAAAGTTCTATCTTTGGCCCTATACTCTTTTTAATTTACATTAATGATCTCCCAGAAATTCTTACATCTAAGGTGCTATTGTTTGCTGATTATACTACCATTTATTCTTGTTTTGATAAGAAGTTAACACTTTCTGATTGCCTGGAGGGGGTATTTGAACTTGAAAAGGATCTCACTTCTGCTACAGTATGGGGCTCTCAGTGGCTGGTGAACTTTAACTCAGATTAAACTCAATTTTTTACAGTTAATTGTTATTACAATAATTTAGATCTTCCTATATTTATGAACGGTAATGTACTCGATGAGTCATCTACTCTTCGTATTCTAGGATTAACACTTACTTCCAATCTTTCTTGGAAACCATATATCAAATCAGTTACAAAATTAGCATCTGCTAAGTTTGCATCTCTTTATCATGCTTGACACTTTCTTTCTCAGGATTCTATTCTTTATCTTTATAAATTTCAAATCCGTCCTCTTATGAAATACTGTTGCCATTCTGGGGCGTATCTTCGAATGATATCTTTTTTCTTTTAGACAAGGTGCAAAAACAAATCGTAAACAAAGATGGACCTGCTCTTGCAGTCAACCTCCAACCATGGTCACATTGTCGTAATGTTACTTCTCTTTCTCTTTTCTATAAGTACTATAATGGGCACTGCTCTCAAGAGCTAGTGTTTTTTGCACATTCAACTAAAGTTCATTCTTGTGTTACTAGTTATTCAAATAAGTCTCATCCTTTTACTGTGACTGTTCATAAGTGCTTCAAAAATTCTTATTTGTCTGATCATTTTTCTCGACATCAGTTCTTTGGAATTCTTATCCTTCATCTTGCTTTCCTGATTCATATAACTTGCAATCAGTCGTCTGTTAATCCTTGTCTTCGTTTGTAAACTTCATCTTTCCTCATCCAGTAACTTCCAACTCTAAAGTCTCATTTGACTAGTTTATAACTTATTTGCTTATAAGTCACCATTAGTGACATTAACTAACCTTACATATTCTTGGCTTTCTACCTAACGAATTATCCAATTTGTCAAAGTTATTTTACCATCTTTTACATCATTAGACATTAATTTTTCACATTAATTTTATTTCATCCTATAAAAATTTTATATGAGAGTCTGGTAATGAGGGAGACTAAATAATTCTATTCAGTATATGATTATTCTCGAACCCAGACAAATAACTTATACAATGTTCTGAAAAATATGTTTTGGAGTTAAGCTTTAAGTTAGAGTTAATGCGGAGCAATTTATTATTATTAAAATATTTTATTATATTAAAATATTCTAAAAATATGGTTTCACATTAATCCAATTTTCCATAACTGCAGCATTACTTTTTAAGTCGTACTACCCTTACTTGCTACACGTTTTTCTAAGTGTCAAGGTAAACTACTTTTGTCAATATTCCCTCTGTTTTTACAATGCCACCAGTGGCATTCCAACTAAAACAGCCCTACACCTTAAAACTACATCCACCATGTTTTACAGTCGATAATACACACTGTTTTATCATACATTCAATGATTTTTCTTCAGACAATCTTCTCTTGAAACCAAGTATTTAAATTCGAATCGTTGCACAGTAAGTCAAACTCCATAAAAAAGTCAAAAAAGTCCCCCATAAAAAACTATTGCTAAAAAATAATTTATTAAATGATAATTTTACAAAATACCACTAAAGATAATTAATAATTTTTTTGTGGTTAACTTCCAAGATTTCACCAGTTTATACGCCTTTTTCCGAGAATTACTTATTTTATTTTATTTATCGAAAAACTCGTTCACAAAAGCCTCTCTTTAGTGTCACTCTTTTAAGATTGATATGGGTAAAAACAGTTCAAAATTTAATTTGAAGTCATATGTTTAAGATGTTTGGTAACTATTAACAACAAAAATTTTAATTTTAGATTTTCATTACTGAGATCTCAAAAATATGTGTCATAAATTGATTTTTTTAATTAGTTTAATTATGAGTTTAGTTCAAAAACTAAAAGATTCCACTAGATTCCACGCTGGTTTTAATATTTTTCCATTGATAGGTATATATGAAAACAGAAAAAATAAAAATCATTAGCCCTAACTTGCCCCAATTAAAATAAGACCTTTTAAATACTTCGTTTTTTGCGTGATTTTTTCCGTTTTTAATTAAAACTTGCGTATAAAGTAGCAAACAATAGTTTATTGCTTACATTCATCACAAAAATAATACATTTAGTTCCTATTAATAAAAAAACTCATGCTCAAGCAGATAATACTAATTATCAAACCTCAAAAACCAAAATATGCAAGATCTGATGACTTAGTGCATGTTTTAAAATTAAAACTTGCGTATAAAATAACTAATAATAGTTCATTGCTTACATTCATCATGAAAAGAATACATTTAGTTTCTTTAATTCAAGAGTTAGGAATTAATCATGATAATTTACTCGAGGCTCTTCAATGTGAGGTTTGTAGGCTGGAGGGTCTATAATATGAAAGTATTGACAAACCTGAAATGATAAATCTAAAAAGTACTCTAATAATATTTAAATGTAAATTCCAATCAAAGCTGTTTCCGGAGGAAACATTCAAGAACCTTTTCAAGACTTCAGGAACGCGAGCAAACTTGGTTGGACAAAAATGTAACAGTTGAAAAAAAAACGTTGTGGCAGAAAGTGCAAGGACTGGAAAGATTTAGATGATAGAAGCAGAAGATCTAGGGTAATACTAAATCAATTTAATTCAACCCAGTTAAAAAATAGTACACGCTTTAATATTAAATGTTATCTTTTTTAAGGTTGCCAAATTGGCTGAACATCCTGCTGAAGCATTGGCATTAGCTTCAATAAAAAACCACTAGAGATCCTATCAAAAAAGACTTTGATGTTCTCATGAAAAGTGCTACAAATTCTGAAAAAGTTAAAAGCACGGAGATAAGTTTTTCGATAAAAATGAAAAACGAAAATGCCTTGAGCTTAAAAATTCAGTGTGAACTTTCTGATGACCAGTATCAAATTAGTAGAAATTCATTGATAATACATAATGCATATTAATACAAAATTAAGAATGAGAGACACAAATGTTATCTTGAGGGTTTAATTGTGACAGAAACATCAGCTTCAACTACTCTAAATGGTATGTTTAATGATGTTAAATAAGAAGACCCACCCCCACATATCTAATTTTAAAAGAAACAGAAGAATTGATAAGAAATAAATATGAACTTTTAAAAGCAGAAATGAATAGACTAGTCAAGTTTGAAGTAAAGTTAGACGAAGAGGAAGGCAAACCAGATACGATTATCACATTTAAGTTTAAACTAGATTTAACCATAATTGATGACAAAATGGTTAATGCCCTCATTAACACTCTGTCCTCCCAACATGTAATGTTTGCGGAGCTATGCTCAGTGAACTTAATAACCCAGCATTGATAAGATTAAACCAATCAATGAAAAAGCATTATTTTGGGGCCTTTTACTCTGCATTGCTAGCTCAGATCTTTTGAAAATATTTTACATTTAGGATATAAGATAGATATTAAAAAATATTTTACCAAACCCCCTGATGAAAAAGCATCAGTAAAAAATAGAAAAAATAATATCAAACTGAGGTTTAGAGAAGAGCTTATAGTTGTCTTATAGTTGATATGCCCAAACAGGGTTTTGGCAACACTATGGGATCACTGCCAAAAAGGCATTTGAAAATACTGAAACTTTTGCTGATATAACGGGAGTGGTAGTAGATGTAATTATTAGATAGAGGACAGTCCTATTGTCAGTATGCTCCTGTCATGAGTTGAACTCTGAAAGTTTGGACCAGCATTGCTATGTAACTACAGCTCTTATACTTAAAAACTGTTGCTGTTATGTGATTCCCCCAATTGTTTATAAACTCTTGGAACATGGTGCGCAGATATCTGAGGCATTAGAACTGCCAATTGGTTACTACTTTGAAGAGTCATTAGAGGTTCTGAATAAGGAAATTCGCAAAGCTAGAATGAACCATTCAACCAAGATATCTAGAAAGAATGTTAGGATAAACCAGTACGAACACTTCTTTATTAGAAGTAATCCAATACATTTATTTCAAAAAATACAATTTTGAAAATGCAAAAACACTTTACCCCTAAAGTTTTATCTTTGTTAATGCCGTAATAATGATAAAGCTTTTTAATTAATATTTGGTTGTTTTTTTTGTTTTCTTGAAAGAAAAATTAGATAAGATAAATATTTATTTTGTATTTGATATATTTTAATATTATTAAAATATTTAATTGTATTTTAATTTTTTGAATCTAATTATTCTTTTTAATTAGTAAATGTTTTGGTTTGAAGAATCTAATTTAGCTAAATTAAGTTATTCTTTGCGCGCGTAAGACTCTAACACGTATACGCGTGCGTAGAACGCGCCTTAGACACAGGTAAAATTTATATTAAAAATATGTGGTATTCTATTTTACGGTATTTTCAAGAAATCCGATTTTTTTTATTTAACCCTTTCGCGACTGAGTTAAAAACTTCTATATGACTGCGCGTAAAATAACGAATTTGTATCATGAACAATTGAAAGGCCATAAAATAAAAACTACTTGTCAGAATATAACAAACTAGACCTTGTTTTTTTTGTTAAAGAATAATATTATTTGAAAAAATCTCATATTTGAAATTAAAAAAAAAAAAAAGTCACGTGATTGAAAAAACAACATATTGAATAAACAAAAGTATATAATTTCTTAATTTAATCTTAAAACATTTACAGATAAATTCATAAACATATAGTTTTTAATATTAAATAAGATAGGCATTTATAGTGGTGATCAAACAAAAAAAAAATTAAACAAGTTTGATAATTTAATCAAAAGATATCTAACTTTTTGTAAAGACACCAACAAATTGGAAATTTCCTTCTAATAAAATATATACACATTTGGCTTGAGAAAACATTTTATGTATGAATAAACATACATAATATCTTTTTAGGAATAGTCCAAAACAGTATGATAAATTTGAAAACACTCATCAGGATGTAACCCAGGTTGTGATGGACAGAAATTACAAACAAAAACAGTTTTCAAGGGATGTCCTTTGGCGGTCAGTTTGCCCTTTGCATAACAAACACGACATCTTTTGTGGTGCCTATCATTATTGCCTGGCTTGCCTGGTGGCAACATTGAAGGAAAATGCCTGCCAGTAAGTCTTTCAAAATCCTCTCCAACAACAAGACAAGGGTTGTGAGGGATCTCAGGGGTTAGTGAAAATATCAACTTTATGTTACTCATCAAAAAATCCAAGTATGAAATGTGCCTGCCAGTACTATGTGTATAAATCTTTTGTGAATTTAAAGCACATTGAAGAATTAGACGAAAAGCTAATTTCTTGTACCATTTATAGGATTTTCGAAGAGCCTGAATTCTATGTAATTGCTGGTCTACCCGGTCAACACCACCCATATGCACATTGTATGACTTGACCATTGATGGTTTGAGTATAATGTTACCATTTTTATCAGATTTTCCTGTTTCCACCATCACTGGATTGTGGTATGTTGACAGCATGTAAACAACTTTTTGTTTGTTACCTGATTTGTCTTTAGTTGCACGATATTTGCAGGCTAACATTTTATTGTCTTCGTTGCGAGTTTTGTAAAAAGCAGCAGTGCCTTTTGCAAGTTGATCATTTAATATCTCTTTGCTGTAGTGTTTACGGTTTGCGCGAATAGTTCCACAAATATAAGTCCTCTTGGACAAGAGGTAGCTGGCAAGAGAAGGGCTTGTATAGTAATTATCAGTAAAAACTATATGACCTTTATTTAGAAATGGTCCCATCAGCTCTATTGGTATACGTTGGCTTGAAGGCATTGTAGAATTTTTGTCATCATCATACATCCCAGTACCACAATACACTAAGAAATCAAGTGTAATACCATCAGCTGTAGTCAACTCATATACCTTTATTCCAAATCGTGCTCTTTTTGTCTTTATATATTGACGAAAATGTAATCTGCCCTTAAAAAGAACAAGGGATTCATCAACACTCAAGTGTTGTCGTGGACTGTAAACTTTTCGACAACGCTCTCTGATCATATTGACAAATGGTCTGACCTTATGCAATCGATCTCTATTAGGATCATTAAGATTAAGATTGGGATCATTATTGTTATTGAAATGAAGAAATTTGAGGATAACTTTGAAACGGTCTCGAGACATGGTTTTTGAAAAAATTGGAGTCCAATAAAGATCATCGGTGGACCAATACATGTTCAAATTTGGTTTATGTACAATACCCATTAATATAATTAGACCAAAAAAGGTTTTCATTTCAACTACTGTAACAGCTTTCCAATTCTTAAGGTAAGAATTATTGGCCTTTTCAGGGTGTTTGCTCAAGAAATCTTTGCAGTATTGGTTACTTTCAGAAACAATATGTTCTAAAATAGGATTGGTTAAGTAAGCTTCAAAAAAGTCAAGAGTACTGTCTCCACTTATTCTAACATTTAGACCTTCAGTGGAAAAGAATGGAAAAGTGTCATTAGATTTTTCCTCATTATCAGCAGCAACATGCTCCCATTCTAGCTGCAATTCTGTTTGATCTGGAACAACACGATTAATGAACTGTTGATGTGATCGACCACCACGAACACGAGGAAACCTAACCCTAATCTGGCCTCGGTTAGGTTGTAGATTATAACAAGCTCCTCTATCTACAATAGCAACACGATCAAAAGAATGTAAACCACTTACATTTCTACTTCCACCTCTGGTTCTCACACGCTTCTGGGGCTGTGAAACATTATAAGATAGTTGTTGAGTTTCATAACATTCTTTTTCACCATCAGATTCTAAACTTATATCACTAGATGATTCCTCATAAATTTCTTCTTCAGTTTCAGATTCTATAATCAGGTCATTATTTGCTCTCTCCTCAGATAAAGAAATATCATTGCAGAAATTTTGATTTTTAGGAGTATTTGTGGTGGATGGTGAAAGTAAAACTAAATTTTGAACTGGTAAATCTTCAGACAAGGGTAGTAGTTCTTCATTTGCATAATCTAAAATACTTTCAGAATCACTAGAGTTATCAAGATCAATATCAATATCACTATCTACATCACTATCATCAAACAAAATATCAAGGATCTCATTCATATCAGTATAACTTGTTCGCTTTTTAGCCATTTTTCAAAACTAATTTTTGATCGATCTATAAATGCAAATAACAAACGGTTTGAAGTATCAACTTAAGAAATTATTCCTTTTTCAGATATATATTTAATGTTTTCTCAAACCCCTATAGATGTTCAGGAAAATTTAAAATTATTGATGGACCGCCAGGCGGTTCACACGTCATTTAGGAACAGATTTTATGCACCGTGGTGCGGGTCACGCGTCAGGAAAGGGTTAAACCATAGTTTGCACGCGTAAATGACACTTACATGCGTAAGCGCGCATAAAAATTATTTTTATTAGTAAATTTAAATTTTTTGACCCAAAATACGATAGTATTGATGTATCGCATGTTTATATATGATAATATAATCTTTGCCGTTTTTTCACTTTTCTGACTCACTGTGCGTCGGTCCACATTTACAGTCTTTGATGGTCCATTTTTAATTTAGTTGAGCATTTTTATTATTTTTATGATTTTTAACGAAGCATTTTAGTCAAAATACTTTTATGTTTACTAGTTTATCTAGTAGTGCAAAAATAAACATAAAAAAATAGCTAAACTAAAGCGTTTTTAAAAAAAAGTTTATATCATGCAAATAATTTTGAATGTGTAGTTTAACTCTTCTGCAACATTTTTCATTTTAGTCTTACCTGAAGGATGCAATAACCAGCAATGCACATCCTGCGTAGACGAATATTACAAATTAGTACTTCCAAACACCGCAAGTCTGTGTTTAAAAAAGTGTCCAGACGGTTACAATCCAATCGCTAAAATTTGCTTAGGTAAAAAAATAAATAACTTTATTTTTTTTACTATTCACTAAAATAATTTTTTTTATAAAATGTTTTTTTTTTTTTTCAAAGCTTGCTCAGATTCTCGGTGTGCTTCTTGTAAATCTTCCATTGCAGAATGTGATAAATGCCTCCACCCTTACCATTTGTTACTTGACTCGTATAATATATCACAAGAATGCGTGCACGAGTGTCCCACTGATTATATAACACAGAAAGTAAACGAAACAAGTTATTGCGTAAGAAGTTCTAAAATAGGTTACAAAATATTTTTTACACATTTAAAATAGAAACAACGAAAAATTTTAATTCTCGTATTTCAAAAACTCGGAAACTCTTTCTAATTGTTTTTTGTAAGAAAATCAGAACGTTTAAAATCTTTCTTTTAAATTACAATAAAAAAACTTAAAAAGAAATTAGAACTATTTTATTAGCATGTCCGGTACCCAACTGTAATCAATGCACTTCACCAGACTTTCATCCATTTCACAGAGGATGCGTTGAGTGTTCAAATGGTTTTGTATTGTATCGAGGTTCATTCAGCGATCATTGCTACCCAACATGTCCTTCTGGGCACTTTAAAGAAAAAGATCTCATGACAAACATAACTGTTTGTTCACGTAAGCTTTTTTTTTTATCACATACAAAATACATTCGCTTTTCAACTAAATAATTATACCATGATAACTTTAAAGTAAATTATTTTTTTGTTGTTGCTGATTTCTATATGGCATAGGTTGTGAAACAGCATTTTGTAAAGAATGTTCGAACCTGTCGACATGCATATCTTGCATCGAGCCGTTCGTATTAGACTTCGCCACTGGAAAGTGTCAACTTTGCCCCCTAATGAAACAATATAGCTATAAACAAAAACAATGCATAACTCCAGGTGAGTAGTAATTTAAGCTGTTACTGAAATAGTTGATTGAAAAAAAAATCAGTTAAACAGCAATACTGAAAGCAACATACGGATTACATTGGGAAAAAACAAGAATAGTCTTATATAATTTTATTTTTTTAGTCTCAAGTTTCGAACACCCTGGTCGCCATTTTACATATGGGTTCAGTCTTCAAAGTTATTAACTTCCTGTACTATAAATATTCATACTTTTTACCCAACGTAGTCCAACTTTTTTGAATCATTCGGACACCAAAAACAATAAATAAATTTAGATTTTGTGACTTTCAAAACGGGAATCCTTTTTTGACTTGATATCCCTAAATAACAGGATAAATATTGCCCAATATAAAACATCCTAATATAAACTTTATATACCGTTAATATAAAATTTATAGACCGTTATATAAAATTTATAGACCGTTAAAAAAACAACAAAGTATTATGTATAAAAATATATTTTTAGATATGGACAGCCTAATCTCCGACTTTGAAGTAAACATTGTTGAAGAAAGTTAAAAATCAATCTTTTTTTATTATCATTACATACAAAGACATTAAATTTAATTAATAAGCAAAAAAAAAAATATTTTCTACAATTAATATTACTTAGTAATAAAAATATAATACTCCAACTGTGATAATAATTTAGATCAATACACTTAATATAATAATTCACAATATTAAAACTGTTGTAATAATTTTTTATAATTGTAATAAAGCTATTTTTTAAAACTGTTATAAAAAGTTATATTCATTTATTTGTAAGTAGAAATCAATCAACGAAGCACTATTTTTTAATGTTATTATATATATGCATATGTATATATATATGTATGTGTATATATATATATATATATATATATATATATATATATATATATATATATATATATATATATATATATATATTTCAAAACATTTTATTTTATTTGAAACCACGATACATTGTACAACTGTTATCTCAATTTTGAAAATATTCTGTCGACGTCTTTTTAAAAAAAAGAGGGCTGAACGGCTGGTTTTAAGTTGTTTAAGATAGGTAACTTACAGAGATGGTGCAAACTTAAAATTTTTTAATATTGATACTGTTATCAAATAATAATGTTTTACAAAAAATTACAGTCATCTGAGCCTGGGAACAATATACACCTGAAAAATCGTGACCAACTGTCCCATATGTGGAAAGAAGAAAAAAAAAAGCTTTTTTTTGTAGTATCTTAAAATAGATTAAAATTCATAGAAAAAATTAATTTATCAAAAAAAATTTCATTTAAAAAACGCAACCAAGGAAAGTTCGGAACCCCCTCTATTTGAGGTGGTTTTTCAACTTTACAAGGTCATAACTTTGAAACGTTAAAATATTTTTTTTACTAAATCAAAATTTTACAAATGAAATTTAGTCGCGCTCATACTAGTAGAGTTTTTTTTATCTCCTAATGAGGGTATATCTTTAAAACTTAGTTTAATGGTTCTGAGGTCAGCTGGTAGTAAGGTTTCTTGAACTCTGTGGTAGCTCTCAGAGAGGCTGATTCTATCAGCTCTAATATATCTAAGTATTAACAGTGCCATGCTGCACAAGGATGGTATCCCTGTTAATGCTTTTGGTGCAAATTGTCGAGGCCACATAAAGAGCCCTATGTTACAAATTAAGGTTAATTAACAGGACTGAGAAAATTGCAAAGCTCATTGCTTAGGAGGCCGTGTTCTTTCTATGAAGGAGTCGAATTCTCTTTAAACTTAAATGATGCCAAAATAACCCAAAATATTGTACATAAAAAACCATCCCCACTACGTAACTGCTTTAATATATCTTTTACTAATATTTGTGGACTGCGAAGCAACCTTTCATCAGTTAAATCTTACCTATTGAAAAAGTTCACCAGACTTGCTTGCTCTTAGACTAATTTAAATTCTGCTACTCCTTCTTCTGATCTTAGCACTGATGGGTACTATCCTTTGATTTGCAAAGACTCCAATACTCACATGCCTAACTTGGGGGTATATATATGTGCATATGTATCAATTCACCTACTTGTCATGAAATCAGGTTAGAATCCTTTGACCATTCTTTTATGTGCCACCGCTTAGCACCTCTTCACTCTATCACCTCATTCTTCTCCTCTGCCAATATTATTTTTATTGGTCACTTAAACACTCATCACACTGAATGGTTTGGCTTTAACGCCACTGACCCTGCTGGCACTAAAGCCTATAACTTCTGCATTTTTCAACCACTTACTCAGATAGTTAACTTTGTGACTCGTTTTCCTGACAACTCTAATCATTTACTTTCATTCCTTGATATATGTCTGGTCTCTGATCCGAGCTTGTGTTCAATTTCTCCTTTTTCTCCTTTAGACAGTTCTGTCCATGCAATGGTCTATTTAAATCTTTCATCTTGTACTTTCTTTTTGGACTCACCCTATCATTGCATTACTTACTACTACCCTAAAGCTGACTGGGATTCTTTTGGTGATTTTCTTCATAATGGTTCTTGAGCTGATGTCTCAGCTAAAAAATGCGCCTCCTACTTAACCTCCTGGATTCAAGCAGGAATGAAAACTTTTATTCCATCTAGTTGGTTCCAAGTCAAGCCAAATTCTACTCCATGGTTTTCACCCTCTTGTGCAGCTGTTATATCTGGTGGTAATTCAATCATCTTTCTCAGGGGAGCAACTCTCTTGAGAGCAAGTCTTGTTTTCCGGCCTGCTGGAAAATGACATCTGTTGTTCCGATTTTCCAACACTCTGGTGAACATACTGACCCCTCCAATTATTGAGTCTTTGAGAAACTAATTTCTCAAACCTCATCTTGAGTCAAATAACTGTCAGACAATCAATACGGTTTTCAATCCTCTTGCTTTGTGGTTGCCTTGTTAATTGCTGTGACTGAAAGATTTTATTGTGCATTAGATTGAAGTGGAGAGGTTAGGGCTTTTGCTCTTAACATATTCAAGGCTTTTGACAAAGTTTGGCATGTTGGTCTTCTCCATAAGCTTGCCTTACATGGTGTATCTGGGACAGTTCTTGAGATTATCAAATCATTTCTTTTTAGCCGCTTTATTAAAGTTATCCTTGAAGGTCAACACTCTTCTTCATTTCCTTTAACTTCTGGGGTACCTCAAGGTTCTATTCTGGCACTGTTTTGTTTCTTATCTACATTAATAATCTTCCTGACAATCTTATATCTAAAGTACTTGTTTTGCTGATGAACCTTATCTCAATGTAACAGATTTGGGCTCACAGTGGCTTGTAAACAAACTCCAACAAAACTCAGTTACTGCAAACAACTATCGCCTATACTAATGAACGGCAACCCTCTCACTGAGTCCTCTTCTTTATGTCTTCTTGGATTATTGTTTACTACTAACCTTTCATGGAAACCATATATACAATCGATTGCCAAATTAGCATCTGCTAAGGTTGCTTCTCTTTATCATGCTCGCCATTTTCTCTATACTGATTCCATTCTCTACCTCTACAAATCTCTTATTCGTCCCAGTATGGGATACTGTTATTATATTTGGGCTGGTTTTTCTAATGATGCTCTTTCTCTTCAAGACAAGGTTCAAAAACGCATTGTAAACATAGTTAGACCCACTCCATCTGTTAAGCTTGAGCCTCTTTCCCATTATTGTAAAGTTGCATCTCATTCTCTTTTCTACAAATATTATTATGGTCACCTGGAAAATAAAAATATGAAAAAAGATTCAGGGTTGTCATTGGACAAGGACTACTACACTTTTGTACTCTTACAACAAGAAGAAAAAATTTAACAGAAGAACTTGACAAAGGTAGGGCATACCTTTTATTCTTGATTTAATATATCAAACTTGAAATTTAGAAATTTATATAAAATATTTGAGATATTAAAACTGAAAACAGGGATGTAAATTTCTTTTGATTTTAAAATACATTAAGTGCCAAACTTCAGTGCTAGGATTTTCAGAAGTATTGCAAAAAAAATTTGAGGAGGGAACTAAAATCAAGATTGCAGCCAAAGGTTAAGCAATTACCGTTGAACAACCAAAAAGCTCTGGAAAAGCGCATTTTTCAGTTGAAAAAATCCCAATTTCAGAAATAAATAAATTTAAAAACACTTGTGGATTTTGTAATAGACAAAGTTCTTAGCATATTTAGAAAATTAAAGGGAAGAGACTAATTTGAAAATAATTTAATAGAGAAATTAAGTGAAGAAAGTTTTTAAATGATCATATTAATGTTACAAAAATAATTTTTGAAAATGGTTCCAGACAATTGGTTTATTGTATAAACATTAAAGGACTTGTTAAGACAGTAATAAATGAGTGAAAATTGTAAAAAGGTTTCTTTGGTTTCCATCTTTAAACAATAAGACATTTTTTTCAGATAAATTAATTTTTCCAATTTTGATCTATTTTAAGATACTACAAAAAAAAAACTTAAAATTTAATTTTTTTCTTCCTTCCACATTTGGGACAGTGGACAGTTCCACAGTGGGTCCCGATTTTTCAGTTGTTTATTGTTCCCAAGCTCGGATGACTTTAATATTTAGTAAAACATTCTTATTTGATACCAGTATCAATATTAAAAAATTTTTTGTTTGTAATAGCTCTGGAAGTTTCCTATCTTGCACACCAAGAATCTATGACCTGCCTATTTAACTCCCTTATTTTAAAAAGATGTTGACAGAATATTTTAAAAATTTAGATTATAATCGTACAAAGTACCATGGTTTTGAAAATGCTAACCATTTCTGGTGGACATTTTTTTTCAAATAAACTATTTCTACTACAATGTGTATAGATAATAAATACCTTTTACATAAATTGATCATCAGACATTTCTTCGTCAGTTTGTTCGTAATCACTATCATCTGACTGCGTCTCCACAGAGTGCTTCTTTTGTTTAAGAATATCTCCCCACATAAGCGTCTCTTTGCAAAGTGGACAGGTTCCCAATATCGGAATAATATAATCATCTTTTTCTTTGCTTTGTTTAAGAAATAAATCTGCTAAACACTTTACATGCGAGGTATGAGTGCAACCTTCAACAATGCAATTGATAAGCACATTTTCATTATTGCTCTTAAATTACAAAATAAAATATAAAACACACATGTTAAGTAAGAAAAAAATGCTCAATGTCCTTAAAGAACAGCGTAAAAACTAAAATAACTTAAAGAACAGAGTACTCACTAAAACAACTTAAAGAACAGAGTACTCACTGAAATAACTTAAAGAACAGAGAACTCACTAAAACAAATTAAAGAACAGAGTACTTACTGAAACAACTTAAAGAACAGAGTACTTACTGAAACAACTTAAAGAACAGAGTACTCACTAAAACAACTTAAAGAACAGAGTACTCACTGAAATAACTTAAAAAACAGAGTACTCACTGAAACAACTTAAAGAACAGAGTACTCACTAAAACAACTTAAAGAACAGAGTTCTCACTTAAATAACTTACTTAAAGCGTGTACACGAAATAAATGTGAAAGTAGAAAAACAACTAAAAAAAGTACTCCTCAATTTTTATTTCGAACCAAGTAATAATTTTAATACAATAATATAAGAAGATCAAACATTAAAAAAAAAAAAAAAATTTTCTTGCGAGAATCCAATAAAATTTTGAGCTTTTGCTTTTTTTGCATAATAAGAATCAAAACTATTTGATGCTTTTTTAAATGATATTTTGATATCTTTAATGTTTCTCCAAAGCTTTTTTGTTTTTTTCATTTTTTTTTTTAATAATAGCCCAGTACTTTTCAATAACTATCAATTCTGGGCAGTTTGGAGGGTTTTCTGTTTTAGGCACAAATTTCACATTATTCTTTTTATACCATTCCATAGCTAGTTTACAATAATGATTTGAAGCTAAATCAGGCCAGAACACAGGTCTGTTATCTTGTGATTTAATAAGAGGTAAAAGGCATTTTTGTAAATATTCTTTAACATATACAGCAAATATTTTTTTGTAAACATTCTTTAACATAGACCAGAAAGTGTGGACTGAGAAATATAAGGTGCTGATTTTTTGCCACAACTGCAAACAGCTTGCTAAATCAAAGCTTTTTTAGCGATGTTGTCATGTCTCATGTATTTAAATTTCTTATCTGCTTTTCCTTTTTATTTGGCAATATAATAAAAAGCACCAGGAATTTGTTGATGATCGTACTTGATATAAGTTTCATTGTCTTCAATAATACAAAAATTTTTAGAAATAAAATTGTCATACAACTTTCTGCCGCGAGTTCTTGCACTTTTTTGTTGAGTTTCAGAACAGTTGGGCACTTTTTGTGCTTTGAAAGAATGAAAACCATGTTTGTTTCTAACTTTTGCAACAAAACTATGAGAAAATCCATATATTTTTGCGCGTTCCCTTATTGAAAGGCTTGGGTTATTCTTAAAACTATTAACCAGTTTTCTAACTAGTTTTATATCTTCGAAACCTTCCTTTCTTCCACCACCAGATTTGCGTTTTATCGATCTTGTTTGAGAAAAACGTTGAATAACACGTCTAATGTCTATGGATGTATTTGCAACAATTTGCTATCGAATTGTAGCTACCATTAGGATTTTGTAAATATTTGCGCATAATTTTTTCTCTTACATCTTCTTTTTTTGTCATTTTTAAAACTAATTTCAAGTTAAATCCAAAAACTAAAATATTTTTTTGAAACGACAACACATTGTAAACAAAATACAAAACAATTTAAAAGAATTTAATACAACCACTGAAAAAAAAATGACGTGCTTATTCTTTCACATTTATTTTGTGTACGCACTTTAGCAAACTTTTCTTCTGTGTAGGTAATATCAATATATCAATGCATCAATAAGTTCACACACACACTCACACACACACACACACACACACACACACACACACACACACACACACACATACACACAAAACACGCACACACACATACAAAAGAATTTAGTAAAAAAATGATTGATTAATTAAAAAAGTTTATTAATTAAAAAAGTTTAAAAAGTTTAATAATTAAAAAAGTGATTAATTAAAAAAGTTTAAAAAAAAAGCACAAACTTATACCATCTTCTTTTAATATTTATATAGCATGAAAACATATAACATTTATGTTTAATGCTTAAAAACATATAACATTTATGTTTAATGCTTAAAAAACTTTTGATATATGCAAAAAAAATTTAAAGAGAACATTTTTCAAGACTTTGATAATAGACAACAAACTATAATTCTATTTTATAAAAAATAATAATATTTTATTAACAAAACTGTAATTATACTTTATTATTCAACAAACTATAATTATATTTTTTTAACAAACTATAATTATATTTAATGAAGACAACAACTATTGTTTAACATTTATATGTAAAAATTTATAGAATTTTTGTATCAATATTATGTTTAATCTATTTTCTTAAAAATAAATTTATTTCAAAACTTATAATAAAAAATAAGATTAATGACAAATTACACTTTAAAAATACTCAATTAAACTAAACGGAAACAAGTTCTCTAATTTAAAATATAATTGTGTGACTTTTAAAGTAGGAGAGCACCGTATTAAAACTGAAATTACTACTAAAAAAAGTACAATTGTCAAAGATGCAACATTTTTTGATATTTGAGATATATCAGCAATAATAAAATATATCAGTGCATAAAAAGCAAATCAGCCACCTGCATTAGGATTGGATGCAGCATCAATGATTGATGAATATAAATTTAGTTAAGAGTAGTAAAAAAATTATTTTACTAACTTGTTGCGTGCAAACTTTAATGACATGCAAACTTTAACATTATTTTAGCATTTAATGCGCTTTAAGTCAGATTATTCCAAATCTTTATATATGTGAAAAAGTTTTTAGATCGCAAACCTTCTGGAGCAGTAATATAATCTTACAATCTTTTTCTTTGACATAAGAGTAAACTGCCAGACTATATTACAACATAAGTTAGTGTTATAGTGTTATCAGCAAACATGCTTTTTATTAAATTATAGGTTTTGTAAAGATCATTAGTGAGTTATAAAAGTGGGTTTATTGTTTTGAAATAGATAACAACAATTTAAAATATGGTAGTCAATTATGCAAACACAATCAGAGATGGTCATATCCAAGTTTACTATTATTCCTGCATTTTTATCTTTCAGATTCATCAGTCACAAGAGATGCAATTCAGTTTGACATTAGATGAATGGACGCCAATGAAAAAAAGAAAAAATTCCAGAGTTAAGAATAATATAATAATAATAATGAACTTAATATTTGGATAAACGAATTGTTTTTGATTTACTGCAAAGATAGAGACGGAAGAGGGGTAGGCATAGCAATATACATCAGAGAGAACATTATAACAATTAAAGTGATTATATCTCAGCTTATTTAAACTTCCACTAAACAGCTTTGATGCATTATCAAGTATAGTCAAGAATCCATTCTGTTAGGCTGCATTACTTCATGACTTTAACCATATAATGCTCACTAAAACAATTTTACAGTAGCCAAAAACTCTCTTATCAGTATTGGGTGCACAATAATTTTTGATTTATGGAGATTCTAAATTTAGATGTACACAATATAAAGACATCAATGTAGGTGGTGATGTATCAACAGGAGGTCACATGATGAACAAACATTGTAGCGATATAAAATTTAAGACATACTTAGATGAATGTCATTTATGCCAAATAGTTACTTTTCCAACTTATTAACACATACATACAATGTTATTTCTAAAAAACACTCATGACCTAGTAATCACAAACAAGCCAGATAGGATTTTTGAACTGCAAGAAGCCGATTCATTAGGATATACACCAGAAGTCAATTTCATTGTCTTATTACTGTATCTTTTGTTGTTAGACTCAAGACTTTAAAGTTGCAATATATTTAAAAAATGGTGAATTTTTAATCTGTATCAAATGAAAATGAACTATTAAACTCTGTAAGCATGTTTGAAGGTAAAACAGCTAACAAAATGTATAAACTGTTCATTGACAAGTATAACATAACAGTAAAGAAGAAGAATCCAACTACCAACATATCATTTAACATAAAAGAAGAGTTGTCAATCACACCAGAAGTCATTGTAGCTGTTGAAGCTAAACACTAATTATGGGCTAGATACCTCTAGTCAGGACAATCTTCCTCTCTGAAATCAAATTGCAGCATAAAGAAACATGTAAAAATAGTAAAAGAAGCCAAATCAGCAATGCTCAGTTTTGATGAAGATCATCTTCATCATTATATCAAGATCATCTAAATCTGAACCTAAATATCTTCAAGCACACGTCTGTAGCAAACAGAAACTTCACAACCTTATTTGCTCATTTGAAGATGAGGATGGAGTAACCACTGTTGATCACAGTTTAATATGGCATATCCAAAACAATTGTTATAAATCCATTTTTACAATCAAACCTATAAGTGAACCTGTAAATGAACATGTGTGTGATGTCACTGAAGACTTTATCAAACAACCAGCAGCAGTAGATAAATTAGCAAATCTAGTCAAGACAATATCAGTGGGATATGACAGTATACATCCCCAAGTAATAGGAAAATATGCTTTAGCATTTGCTGTCCAATACACATCAATTTACAAGCACTCCATCAACTGCTGATCTGCCCTGGATCATTAGAAACACTCAAATGTCATGCTTCAAAAAAGGTAATAAACAAAAAATTCATTAATAAACTAGCATATCCTAATGATTTTGTCTTGATAAGATTCGCTAATTTAAAAACAGTAATAAACAAAAACCCTCACATATACATTAGGGTGATGCTATTTTTTATTTACTCATGAAACCTTTTCCATAACATGATTAAATCTATTCTAAGAGCAGTTTAATACAAAATAATGAAATATTATAAAATTTTATTAGGTCAAAAAAAAAAAACTTTATAGAAATAAGAAAAAAATACTTATAAGGATTACTATAATTATCCTTTATTAGAGAATATTTATATAATTTTTAAATAAGTTAAAGTTAATAGTTATCATATTATAAATTTAGCTTAACTATAATTGTTGGAGTAGAAACAAAGTACTTTTATTTAATTTTCTAATTTAGTTATAAATATGGAGCCTCAAAGAAAAAAGCAGACAACTCTAGACCATCATGTTCAAAAGGATCGAAGGTGCTTTTGGTTTTAACTGCTTCATATGGATTACGAACAAAAAGCTTGGCTATTCCAGTATATAAAGACTACTCCAGAAGTTCGACACATTCAAAGCTACTGTCACCATTTAGTTGACACAACTAAATGGTGAAGGATTTGGAGCAGTTCTGGAATATGAAATTTAGCTTTCCATCAGTAACCAGAGCTGGCATCACAAAAAAATTAGACAAACTTGGGGTTGAATATAAAACATGTTTGAAGAGAAATTCAACTATGGATTTTCTTATGCCATTTAATATTCTTGACAAAAAAAGAAAAATGAAGAGCAAACAACAAATATTTTATAATCATCAAATGGCTGATAGAAAGAGCTGCATATCCACCAGTCAAAAAATTGTTGGGCATCCTAATAATAGGCAATTGATACTAAAAAACCAGGATCTTGATTATCTAGAGCAACTATATACAAAACCAAGCTCTCAAAATGATGATGACTTTGACGGTTTTTAGTCTTTGTTCGAACCACCCAAAAGGAAACTTAAATTAAAAGTGAGAAACAATACTTCTCAAAATAAAAATTACTTTTTTTGCAAATATATTTACTTTGTTTTTAATTTAAGGCAATGTCAGTTGCTGTGATGTGCGCAGAAGCTGGAATCTCTACACACAAAGAAGCTAGAGTAACTCGCTCATTAAGTTATTTCCATGATGGTATTCCCATTCCACATCAATCTTCTATTTTTAGAGCTGGTAAAAGGTTGCAACTCATAACTCTTTTTAAACTTAAGGCAATTTTGTCAATTGAGACATCCTTTATCTTACATTTTGATGGGAAAGTTGTGGCATCAAAAACTCATTAAGAAAGTGGAACATATGGTCATTGCCTTTCAGTCATAGGGACCAATATTTTGGCCTTAAAACACTACATACTAGTGGAACTTCTAAAAATTTCTATTTACCAACACCATCGAGATCACTTTGTCTAACTGATTTTAAATTTATGAAGAAACTAAAAGATAAGTACCCACAATTGAAAGAATCATATAATGGTTTGCATGAAACACCTCATCCTCCTTTAAAACTTGGAAAGATGATTTAGACTATTGGCTAGGTTTGTTTCATTAAACTTTTTCTTTTTCAACATCAATGATATGTTTGAAATATATATCCATATTGTGTGTGTATTTTTTTTTTCAGGTTATGCATTGCCTTTAGACATTACTTGGATAAGAATATTTTACCCAAACTGGAGCTACCAACTAAATTTGCCATGTTTCACTCAGCAAGGTGGATCAGTAAAGTAATTTATATCTTACTGGGCTACTTTCTAATCCCTAAAGAAAGGCAATCATTGAAAAAATTAGCTAAGTCTATTAGCTGTTCTTGGTCACATGCATGGTTTAAAATGAAGGAGGAACCCATTTGGGCGAACCTGAAAGAGTTACAGCCTAAGAAGCTCTGAACAGACATATTCTTGGTGTTGAAGTCACATTAAAAAATGTGCAGAGAACGAATGAGATTGCTGAGAGAGGACTCCAAACTATAAACATTCGAGCTTACCAGGCTAAGTCTGATGATGCTCTTGAGAAACTTTTCTTAACTGGAATGTTTACTTAAATGTCTTATCAACAACAATTATATTCATAGTTTGTACAGTAAAAAAAAATTTGAATATTTTCTCATTTCAATAAAGTAATTTTTTTTTGACATTTAACTATTTTAACTATTTTTTATTAATTGTGTTTTGAACACAATTATTCATGTTTAAGAAAAGGTTTCACGTAGTATTTAAAAAAAAAGTTATTATAGCATCACCCTAATATATATTTGGGTAGGTCATACTCATGCATGTTCTAGCTTTGATTCAGTATGTCACTTTTCCAATGTACTCATAAAGCTTGAGTTCAATGGTATAGTTTTTGGCGGAAAAATTTCTATCAGGAAAATGTTATTCTTTTCTAAAAATATTGTGTTTTTTTCCTAAATGTTGACTATTTGTTACAAACGCACATAATGACTATTTAAAATATTGATTCTTTCAAATTAATTGCTATTTCTGCATTTTTACCTTTCAGATTCATAATATATCGAAAATAGAAGAATAGTGTCATTAGATAGTAAGAAAATTTATTAACACTAATCTAAGCAATTATATTGGAGGTTCTAGTTTCTCAAAATTGAGTTTCCAAAACTATGCAATTGCTTGCAGCAATGTCTTGATCTGCAACAAATGAAAAAATACTAGCATATAAAAATAATCCAGGTAACTTCAATGCAAAACATTTTTTCTAATGTTGCCCATGAAATTGCAGAACAATGATTTATTTCTAACACAGAGTTTAAAGAGCCTATAGTTTGTGGTACTAAAGCTATAGAACTAAAATTTGTTCTATAGCTTTAGTACCACATTGTCAGTGCAGACACCAAATACAAACTTATTATAATCATTTTTTATGCTAACTATAGCTTCATTGATGATTTTGAAGCAGTTTTCTGCAGTTTTTTTTTCTGATCCTGAGTCAACTATGTTGTACAGATAACTCTTTTTTCCATCATAAAATGAGTGAGCAATTATTGGGTCATTCTGAATACTAGACCATCCATCTTGACAAATTACCAAAGTGTCTTTGGTTTCCAATTCGTTCTTTATCCCAGCTGACAGATCATCTTAGACTTCATTTAATAGATCTCCACCCAGTTTCTTTCGGCTTGGTGGGACATACCCAGGACGAAGAAGAGAGCAAAGTTTCTGAAACTCACAATTTTCCACTAAATTAAAAGACATGTTAGAGCTGAAAAAAATCAGGCAACTTGCTTGTCTATGGCATCTTTCTGATCATTTGATGTTCTAACTACAAAGTTATTTAAGTAACTACTTTTAAACCTTTTTGCTGGTGTGGAGCTGGACATAATAGATCCTTCGGAAATTGAAGTATCTGACTCATTTGACAAGAGGCTAATATTGCTCATTGAGCTTCCAGGTCTTGGTTCTTATTCATCAGTGTCCTTCTTTCTCTCTTTACACTTCTCCAAATGAATACGAACTCTTTCAATTTTTCCACTAATCTTCTCTGAACAATGGTCACACTGAACACTGTTTTTGTCCCCTTCTATCTCACTGACCTCCTTCCACTCCCATCCTTTCTTCCTTCCACCTCCGAATGGCATTCTTATAAAGACTTTTTTATGAAAAATACACATTGCATCGAAATATGCAAGTTAAATATACTTAATGCTACACAGATAATAATACTGTTTGAATAAAAGTTTCTTGAGTAATTTGTAAGATAGAACACAGGCCTGACTTTGATATGGTTGATGAAAGCCACTGAGATCACTGAAAGTATATTGTAAAAAATACTAAAACTATTTTTTCAGAAATATTTCAAAAAAATCATGTCTTTTAAAAATTTTGATTCTTATTAAATACTATATTCTGATCATATCCATATCCTCTTTTCAATAATAATTACCTTTTAATTAGTCATAATTATGTTTAAATGTTTTCTGAAATAAATAAACCACAGAAAAAAACCAAGCAAAGAGAATCCTTTAAATAAAATATTATTTTAAAAAAACCAAAAAAACCCGGGTTTTTTTAGGTATTTTTAACTGGGTTTTTTTGGGTGGGTTTTTTAATGCCAACCCTGCATTATACATTAGAGTCTAAATCTGAAATATGTAAACCAGCATAGCAGTGTGCTATTGCATTATTCAACTGGTTAATGGAAAGAGGTAAAGATCTTAACCTCCAACTAATTGGCAGTGATAATACAAATGAAATGTCTGGATGGAAAGGTGGAATGCTTCCTTTTGTTGAAGAACTTCTCAACCAAAAACTTTTTATATCTTTTTGCTGGCTTCACATTAATGACCTTCCATTCCGCCATACTGTGGAAAAACTTAATGGGTCAACTTTTTCAGAAAAAACTTTTTCAGAAAATTTATGCTCATCAAAAGTCATTATCGTGAACACTTAACTGTTAATTAAAGCAAAACTTTTTATTTTAAAAATAAACTTTTTTTAAGGATAAAAAGAAGTTTTTTATAAATAAAAATGATCATCAATTTTTATCTAAAGATTAGTAAAGCAAATATCTCAAAAAATTTTGAATAAAACAATACCTCAAGATTACAGATTAAACAACATTTCACTTTATTTGAAAGATTTTGTGTTTTGCCATGTAGTGATTCAAATATTTTATCTTTTTTAGACTCATTGCTTCTACATGCTATATGACCTTTGCCATGTTGTGTTTTTATCACTTTATCTCCAATCTTTGCAGACTCAATATTTCCATATGCTATAGGAATATGCATAGGAGGAGGTCTTCCGATTGGAAAATCACATATATACTCTTGCTTTAGCCACTGTATAGTAAGAGGCAAACGCTTCCAAGGTCCAACATTAAACATCTCACTTAGTATACGAATTTTATATGCAAACACACTTTCATTGCGCGATTTGTTAGCGAGGTGTGACAGTCGCTTTGATATTTTAGGATTCTGCCAAGCCCATTCAAACTAAAATCAAAAAGTAATTTTTATTAAAACCTTTTTTAAAGGAAAAAGGTTTTGAATAATTAAAATGTTCACCTGTAATGCAGCACATCTTGTTCTAAAGCCATGGATTATAAGAACCATATCCCTATAACATTAGTATTTTATTGTTGTAGCTTTTTTTCTTATATTTTTAAAAGTCTTGTTTAAAGTTGAGCACACATTTAATAAAAAAAAATTCCACAAATAAATTTTTTTTAATTTTTTTTTATAAATAATCCATTATTTTTAATTTTAAAAAAAATTCATCTTTACAAACTTTTTATTTATTTATTTATTTTTTAATTTTAATTAAATTAATTAAATTAATTTTAATGTCTCAGTAAACTTTTAAACTTTTGATGAGTTTGAATTAATTTCTTTATCTTAAAACGTGAGATACTTTTAAATAAAACGTGAGATACTTTTAATTATAAACAAAGCTTGTAAACAATTAGTAGTATTTTAAAAGTAAATTAATAAAATTAACACAAAAACAATAATATATTAATTAAATCTATTAAATCTTTAAAGTTTTCTCAGCTATTTAACCATCATTTTTGCTAATTATATGTTGGATTTCTTTAGTGACATTTGTCAGAGACAAAGAAATTTTTTTCTCCTTCTTGATGTACCTTTTTATCTTAAGGTTGTACTGGGTTTTGGAATTTGACATTATAATAAATTAATAACAATATGAAATTTCAGCAATACGAATTGTTTTAACAAAATGACTGAACAGCAAAATATCACTTTAAAAAAATAAAATTAAGTTATGCCTAAATTTATTTAAATAATTATTTAATTTAAAAACCAAAAAAAAGCGAAGTACAAATGTGTAACTAACCATGGTCCTCTATTATGACCAGTCTTTAAAGCTCCACCTTTAATTTCTCTGTTATGTTGCCTGATCCTCCTTTCTGGATTCACAGTAAAACCTATATAAACACTTCCTTTGTATTTGGGATTGATGTTGTATAGTATGTAAACACCATAAAATGAATCAGTTAATTTGATTTCTTCATTAACTTCATTCTCCATAACTCAGCATCAGCCACATAAATCTAAATTATTTTCAAAAGCCAAATACGTATTTATTAAATTTATCTTTTTTTATTTCTTTAATTACTTTTTGATTTATTATTTACCATTCTATCAGTGTTGTCAAATTATGTTAACTTATGTTAAATTAAGATAACTAGAATTATTATATCCAACACAAGAAAAACTGTAAGAACATTAGGATTGAGCATCTCAGAAAATGGATCTCGTATGCAAAAGCATGATTTATTAAATAACGGTCTTAACATTGTTTAACCTTAAGGGTTTATAAAAAAGATGGACATTTTAGCTCAGTTTGACAAAATTGCATTATTTCTCAACACTTAACTTAGAAACAAGTATTCAGAACCTCTAGTTAAAAATGAACATTTTCATTTGGCAAATAGTCTTAAAAACTTAAATTAAGTTTTCTTTTAAGACTAAGTCTTAAAAAACTCAAATGTTTTATTATTTAAAATAAAAATGACGTTTAGAGTAAAACTATTACCATTAACCGGGGTGACTTCGGACTGCATTGTGACTCAGGACAGAGCATTACTTATTACTCTACTTTCCTTTTCTCTAGTTTCTTTTAGCAATGGCCATGAAACTACAAATGTAAACTAAACTTAAAAGTGTTGTATGGAACAAGCTCTAAAGAAGATATAGAAAAAAGCTAGAGAAGATCACAGATGAGCAGAGGAGATCACAGATGAGCAGAGCAGATGAGGTACTCATTGCTCAAATGCTAGAAGCTGTTGCCGATTGGGGTTTTCCTATTGGAAGATTAGAAGTCAAATGATGGCTTTTGATTTTCTCAAAAATCGTAATGGGTCAAACAGTTTCAATTTGCAGATACCAGGAAATGACTTGTTAAATTCTTTTATGAAATGAAACAATATTTCTGACAGAAATGCTACTAATATTAAACAATTGATATCAAAGTTAGGAGTTGAAATGGTAAATAATTTTTTTGATGAATTTGAACTAATGAACCTCTTGGTGATATTCAACCTTTAAACATATTTAACTTCGATGAGACAAACATTTCAGATTCCTGGAAAAAAATTTGTTTTAGTTCGAAGAGGAAGACGTGTGAAAAACATTCAAGAACATAGTAAAACTTCAATATTCTTATGTGGTGTGGCTCTGCTTCAGGAGTACTACAACCACCTATGGTAGTTCATAGAGTATCGAACATTTATAAAGGTTGGGTAACAGGATAGCCACAGGGAACAATATACAGTTGCACATGCTTCTTGCCAAACATTCAACATTTAAATGGACCCAAGCTTTTTTTAGGAGATAACTTCGCCTCTCATTTTAATCCATTGTTATTAAACTTGCTAAGGAGCATACTGTTTACTTTGCAATGTTGCCACCAAATGCCACACATTTAATGCAGCCATTAGATGTATCTATCTTTGGTCCAATAAAGCGTTTTTGGAAACAAGTACTTTATGAGTGGAGAAAACAAAGCAGAAAAGCTGGATGCTTTACAAATAACATTTTCCAGCACTATTAAGAAGTTTATCAATTAAGTTGCAAGACACAGTGTGTCAGAATTTGGTTTGTAGCTTTATTACATATGGGCTATATCCAATAAACCGTATAAAGGTTTTAAAAAGAATTCCTGAATACAACGAATCTAGTGTATCAACAGCATCCATTTTAAACGATATGGTTACAACAACAGCTAATGTCTCATTGTGGTGCATACAAAACAAAAAAACCCATGGGCAATAAATTGAACATTGTATCTGGGGCAGTTTTAAATGTCGTTGAAGATATTGAAACTGATCTTTGTTTCTTCTGTGAAAAAGAAGATAATGACAAAAACAATGAAATCAGTGAAGAAGAAGAGGAAGTTTTAATTGATTGGATTGGTTGTGAACGTTGTGGTATCATTCAAAGTGGAAAATGTCATGTCAACTGATTGCATTGTATGCCCAAAACTAAAAATTTATTTTTAAATTTTTTTTAAAAAACAATGATTTGCATATGATTTACTTTTACAGTTGTCAATAATTTAAACAAAATAAGAAAGATTAGTAACTGTTTCTTCATAATTAATCATTGTAGTTTTATCATTAATTATATGTATATTGGAAATAGTTTATCAATAGTTGTTGTTGTTTTTTTGTTTTTTTTATTTGAAAAAAAAAAGTTTTAATTAAGCAGCTTTTTTACATAGCTAAACAGTCATTTTAAAATCCTTTACGTTGAAATTTCAACTTTTAAAATCTCAAGCTTCAAGTGTCCGAAGTCAACCTATTTCCAGATTTTGATTTTTTAATTTTTAGACTGTTTTTTTATGCTAATAACATATTGGAAAGCTGAAAGCCAAAATATCTTCATGTTCTTTATAATTACAGTGGTACGTTCCACGAAAATATTTCCATTTTGTTTGGATTTTAATGAAACAATTAAATATTTTCTTCAAAAATTGTTTTCTTTGACAACAAAATTTGACAAATTTTCTTTGACAAACAGCAAGAATTTATGCTTTACTTTTCGAAAAATCAGTAAAGATTTTTGACCTATTCTTTTTTACTACCTTTTTGATCTATTCTTTCAACAATTGGGACATATAAACATTTTTCAACTTTCGTCTTATTTTCTTTTGTTAAAGAGTTTTGTTAAAGAATAAAAGTGGATATAACAAACAAATTTATAGTTTCTTATGATGTTGAAAGCCTATTTACAAATACTTTATTAATAGGAACCATAAATACGAATTTGTTTTCTAAAGACAAAACTACTTTTAATTTATAGTTAATTCCCATTAACTCGAACCTCCGAGGAACCAAGGAAAACGGATCGACTAAATAAATATGCTTCCATCTATTTTTAGCGAATGGTTTTCCCTAACAAATAAGCAGCATACTGAATCGACAAGGATCTCACAAAAAGATGGGTTATTCGTTCCATCGTATAATACTAAATTCTATAGCAAATCTTCCCTTATGCACTCAGCAATAAATGACTGGAATTACCTTCAAAATAAGTGTAGTGACTGTCCATTTTTACGAGTTAAAAAGACACGAGTTAAAAAACAAACTCAAATCCTATTTTATAAATAAGGAATTTCTATGAGTCAATAATTTATTGGTTGTTATTGAACTATATCTTTTTTATTAATTTTTTTTTTTATTTTCTTTCTTTTTTTTTCTTTTCTTTTTTTTTTTTGATTATCCGATGTTTTTATTTCTCCGATATGTAATCTTGAAGTTATTTAACATTGAATCTTGGTTTTACTATTTAATCTTGAAAGTATGTAATTTTTTTTTTTTTTTTTAAGTTTATGTTTTTCAATTTTCATAGTTGCTCTCATTGTTTTAGCAATGCTATATGAGAGTAAACCATCCAGTGTAAATATTACTTTCTTTTATGTGGCTCATGTATAGTAATAATTTTACTGGAAAATATATTACTATTGTTTTTATTGTTAATGGACATAAGTGAAATAAAATTTAATCTTTCTTTTAAGGAACTAAAGAAAGCCCACTCGAGATAAAAAAAAGTTCGAGTTAACCGGTGCGGACTTACCGGCATTTAATTACATTATTTTAAAAGTCATTTCATAAAATTACTTCATAGTCTTGGAGTTGACAAACCACGTGATCATGTTTTTACCATCTTAAATAGTAATGCAGCGGATTAACATAACGTGTTTACCAAGATTGTACGCATGGAAGCATGAAACTTTTTTAGCATGTAGAAAATAAGTATATAATCCATTTAAGATATGGTGACATATTCAGTTTAATCAAAGAAGTTCAAGACGTGTTTAAACGTCTAAAATACGTATTACTTCGTTTTTTAAACACATTTTGTGCCCAATTGACATGAAAAAAGAAAAAGTTAAAGAAAGTCCACTGAGAAGAAGAACCTTAGCACTTTGCAATCAGAGGCGATTTTAAAAATAAAAATAGAGGAAGGGTGAATCTCTAAAAAGTACTGGTTTTTTAAAAAAAAAAAAAAACGTGTAAAAAAACCGACTATAACTTGAAAATCACTTTATTGGGGGGGGGGGTGTGAAACATCTCCCACATTCCACCCTCGCTAAAATTTCCTCTGTTTTCAATGTTAGTACAATGGACATTGATATTAAAATTGGATATAAAGATGTAAAGTATGGTTATAAAGAATCACAAAAAATAATGGAACACTTTAAAAGACAGTGTTCCATTATTTTGTATGATTCTACATTATTGACCATGTTAAGCAACAAAAACTTACAAACATCTGTGCAACAAAAGCATACTTTGGACAGACCTGACGCTTTATTTAATCTATTTCCAACATTTTATTTGATATATCTAAATTAGGTTTATTTGATAAACGTGAATTCTACCGGTAACTCCGTTTTAGTTTTTATGTTATTCTTTGTATTTTCTTAATACAAAAGGAAGTTTTAGTAGAAGAGAGTGCTATTTAACAGGCCTCTTAACAAATTATAACATAATAAACTAGTAGTACACAACAAAAGTTTATAAACGATATTTTTTTTAGGAAATTAAATCTATACTCTGAAATTTAACATTTAAAAATTAAAGTTTATGCATGCATTACTTTTAAAACGACCCATCAACGAAGAGAGGCTAGGGGCCCTTTTCACTTCGCAAAAAGTTTAAAATGGGTCCTAGGGCCCCATTTAAAAAACTTTAAAAAATGAAACCTAAATTTAATTTTTTCATCACAGTTATCTGTAGTATTATAGATTTGTTAGCTTTATTGCTAACATTTATAACTTTTTTTATTGAGTTTTTTATTTTGTCAATTTCTTCGAGAAGGCATGGTCATGAATTTTTTTTTTCCTGGAGAAGTAACTTGTGGAATAGGTTCAACTTGTGTTAACTGTAAATAATGGTTTTAATTGGAAACAGTTGATGGCACAACAGGATGTAAAGAGTTTAGATTTTATGTCAGAACTTGATCATTAACTAGCGTTATAATTTTTGTGGCCTTATTTATATATCCTTATTTTGAACAATAGTTCATTTATAACGATTGTGAAGCCCGTTTCATTGACATTATAAATTCGATCTGGTAAAAAAGTAATGTTTTTTCTGCAATGATTTCAATAAACCAAAAAGCACTTTAATCCTAGTCAAATATTTTTATAGGATCCGATAGGACTTCGAATTTTTTTATTTTTATTTTTTCTGGCCGGGGCAAGAAGAAGACACAATTTGTCTTATCGCCGAGCCAACAAGATTGATTCCGTAAAAAATAAATAATTTCGTATAGAGTATATAAATGTTACCAATATATATAAAATAAGACTTTATTTTTAAAAAGATAAAACAAAACAAAAAGTTACAGGGTCCTAAAGAACTTTTTTTTTTTTTAAAAAAAAAATTTTAAAATTTAAAAAAAAATTTCTTTTAAAGTAATAAAATAATTAATAAAAAGTAAAATAACAAATTCTTAGAAATAAATATTAAATAAATAAGTATATAAAGATTAATATAAATTTGCTCAAAGTAAAACTTGCAATAAAATAAAAAAAATAAAAAAAAAGTTTTTCACAGTTTTTTTTTTTTTTTTAAATAATTAAGATTAAATACTAAAATTATTAATAAAACACAGAATTGAGAAGAAATTGAATCTTTCCAATTAAAATATATATATATATATATTTATATGTATTTAAGCATGCTTCAACCAAATCCATAAAATAATATCTATGGTATATTCTATTAGCATTCTATAGCAATCTTTAAGGTATTCTATAGGTTTTTAGAGATTCCTTTAGGACTAGAGGAATTGCTAAACGCAAGTCCTATATATTTAATATAATCCAATTGGATCTTATTAAATATATAGGATGGGCAGTAGGACCACAGGATTGCTATTGAATTTTTATTGTACTCCAATAAGAGTTATAGAATTCCTATTTGATCTTTAGGACTCCTATACGAATAAACAAATATTATATAAAAAAATTACTTACAATATTATGCCCTTTTGGACCCAATAATTTAATTTGGACCCAATAAGATTTTTATACGTCATTTACAAATTTTTTTTTTAACACCTTCGGATAATAATAGGGTTTCTATTGGACTCGTGATTTTGTTGTTTACTAAATTCCAATAGAAAGTAACCAATTATTTGAATATATCATTTATGGCATATGGAACATTAACTTTTCCATTTAGCCATTAACTGCTTCTATTTAGCAATTAACTGTTTCTAATTAAAACCATTATTTACAGTTAACACAAGTTGAACCTATTCCACAATTTACTACTCCAGGAAATAAAAAATTTCAACAAAGGAATTCACTGCTGTTTTGATAAGTATTCTATACAAAAATGGTTTTGAAGATAAGAAAAACAGAAAATCTAAAAAATTATTAACAGAAAACAAAAGAGTATAAAATTAAAAAAAGTCAACAAAAAGCAAGCAAAAGACCATGTTCCCTCAAAGAAATTGACAAAATAAAAAACTCAATAAAAAAAGTTATAAGTGTTAGCAATAAAGCTAACAAATCTTTATTACAGATAACTGGGATGACTTATAAAAAAAACTAAATTTAGGTTTCATTTTTTTAAAGTTTTTTAAACTTAAATAGGACCCGTTTTAAACTTAAATAGGACCCGTTTTAAATTTAAATAGGACCCGTTTTAAACTTTTTACAAAGTGAAAAGAGCCCCTAACGTCTCTTTGTTAATGGGTTGTTTTAAAAGTAAAGCATTCATTAAACTTTAATTTTTAAATTATAAATGTTTAAATTAAAAATTTAATTTTTTAATTATAAATATACATAATTATTCTTTTATACTTTACACGAGTAAGTTAATTTTTATGTAAAAGTAAATTACATAAGTATTTTAAACATTTAATGTAAATTAACATTTTCGCATAAGTAATCAATTATTTTGAAACTTTTTTTTGACTTTTACTTTATAACTTAAGTTTTTTTACTTTCAAAAGTAAGTTATGTAAAAGAAGATTACATCACAATGTAATATATTTTTACATGTTAAAAAATCACATGGAAAGGCTGTTAACTTTTACATGTAAAAGTATTTCTAAAATTACATTACATATTAGATAGTTCCTCAAATTGTAATTTTCATTTAAATTAAAAAATAACTAAAATTAAATAGATAATAAAGTAATAATTAAAAAATATATATATTACCGTTATTTTAAAATATATTACCGTTATTGTAAAAATATTACCGTTATTGTAAAAAAAAACATGCATATGAAAATGAATTACATAAAAGTAATATGCTACCAAATGTAAATTAAATTTACAAATAAAATAATATTTTTTAAGTAGGCATTTTTTATTTTAAAAGTAACAAAAAAAGTTTATAAAAAATAAATTTTATAAAAGAAAATTTAAATTGCATAAGCTTACATTTTATATAATTTGTAAAGTAAATTAAAAGTAATCTATATAAAATAAAGTAAAATTACCTACATTCTACAATAACTTTGAGAGGATCTTGTATATAAAATATTTTGCTACGCCACTGTGAAATATACGTATAACTCGAGCTGTAGATGCTTGTCTACAGCTCGAGTTAAGATTTATACGTAGACTAAGAAATAAAACTTGTGGTGATTAAAGCCTGGAAACAAACCTTTAAACATTTGCATTTGCATCCACCAAATGGACAACAAATTTTTTTACTTTTTTACACTAAAATAAGTCAACTTTAAGATTTTTTTTTAAAGTTTTAAGATTAAAAATTTAAAAGTTATGTTTATATACAGAGCCGTACCAAGGGCGGGGCCGGCCGGGCCGCGGCCTGAGGCGCCAAAATTGGGAGGGCGCAAACGTCGTATTAGTTTTTACGTCGCTAATTTTTTTAATAAAATGAGCTTTTTAAAACCACATTATTTCGAAATGGGGCAAGTTGGGGCAGCTAACTTTTTTAGTTTCTTATCGAATGATACAAATTCTCTTTAAAAAAAGAAACAGCTTCGCGAAGGAAGTCTAAGGTAAAAAGTCCTAGCACTATAAAAATCAGTTTAAACTCGTTACAACTGCATTTTTAAAATGCATTTCTCACAACGTGTATAAATACATATTTCAAATATTTTCATAATTTAAGATAAAGTTATCTATTATCTTTTTATATGTAGAAAATTAAATTGAAAGGTTTTGTATTTAGGAAGAAAATCAAGATTTAAAAATGATAAAATTTTATGGATAAAAAAAAGCTGTTTTCGGTCACTTTCAAACATAAATTAACGTTTGAATCTTTTATTTCAGAACTTATTTTTTATACCGTTAAAATCATGAGAAGCTGTAGAAAATAATTAGCTAATAACATTATTTAAATTGTGCCACTCAAAAAACCGTATTTTGGCCAAATTTTAAGTGTTTCTAAATCACTGTGCAATGGTGAAAAATTTGTTCGCACTTGGATGCAGTACAGCAATAAAAAAGATTCTTTATTTTGTTTTTGCTGTTTGTTATTTTTAACAACAAAAATCAACAATTTCTCAGAAATTTCTAAAGGGTTTTGTGACTGCAAAAAACTAAACCCAAGAATTGCTGAGCATGACAACAACAATGAACACCAAAGATGCTATTCTGATAGGAAAACTCTTCAAAAAAACCTCAAGGAAGGAAAAACCCTGCATTCCGATCTGCAGAGAGTTACCAGTGGAGAGATAAAAAAGCGGAAAGACATCTTGAAAGTGATTGTTGATGCAATTTTGTTCTGAGCCAAGAACAATCTTGTCCTTCGGGGAACAACAGAAAACATCGGTCAACAAAACAGTGGCATTTTTCTGAGCTTAATTAAGTTGAGTCATTATTATCCGTTAAAGCAAAAAAAAAACTACAACATCCTACTTTTCTCCTTGAATTCATAATGAGCTGATTGAGTTACTTGGGCAGAAAGTTAGGAAAGAAATTTTGTCAAACATCAAAGAAGCTAAATACTACTCTGTTCTGTTTGACTGCACTCCAGATACATCTCACAAAGAGCAGATGACTCAGATCATCAGATATGTCCGCATCAGTGATGAAACCTGCACAATTAAGGAATGCTTTGTGGACTTCATTGAATCTCACCAAAAAACCGGAAAAGGTCTTGCAACAGAGATAACTGAAAAATTGTAGAAGGATGGTCTAAGCATTTTCAATTGTCGGGACCAAGGCAATGACAATGGAGCCAATATGTCTGGAAAATACAATGGCGTCAAAGCTCACATCCATTCTCTTAATGAGTTAGCAAAATTTGTTTCATGCACAGCTCACAAATCTTGTTAAATCTTGTTGGTGTTCATGCTGCTGAGGTTTGCCCACTCATGATTACTTTTTTTTTAAAGGTTCAAACCATCTTTAACTTTTTTTCAAGCTTCACGTCAAGATGGGAAAAACTGATGAAAATGTTGACCATCTTATTAAAGGGAAATAGTGACACAAGATGGTCTACCAAAAAAGAAGCAATCACACAATTGCACAGACAAATCAAAGATGTTCTTCAAGTTTTGGAATACATTATCCACAATCCCATGACAAATGCTGTCACAATTAGCAGTGCAAAAGAACTTCTCATTCATATTGATTTCAGTTTTTTGTGTTTGTTGGATTTCTGGTGTCAAATACTTTCTCTAATTGACCGGGAAAAAAAACTGCTTCAGTCAAAAACCATTTCCATTGACATTGCCGCAAAAAAAATGAAATGGTTGAAGGCTTCCATTCAGAATTTTTGAGATGTTGGGGTGGACAATATTATCAAAGATGCCACAGTAAAAGCTAACCAGAGCGGAACTGATGGTGGCTTTCCAATTAAGAGGAAGTCCAACCTTGTGTTTGACATTATTACACAAATAGAGTGGCGGTTTGAGGCTGATGTCTGCTGTATCCTCTGATTTTGACTACCTCAGTGGGAATTCACTCTCTAAAAGTTCAGTGGATGAACTCAAGAAAAAAGCTGCAAATTTATCTCAAATTTACAAGGCAGGTTTAGATTCTTCTGATTTCCAGTCAGAAATGGCAAGCTTTGAATATCAAGCTGCAGCAATGATGGACAACTTTAAAAAATCTAGCTCGATCGACATTTTGCAGCTCATTCATAAATATTCTTTGACCGATGCTTATCCCAACACAACAAATGCTATTCGCATCTTCCTCACCTACCAGTCACAGTTGCTTCGTGTGAGAGAAGTTTCAGTAAACTTAAGCTCATAAAACACTATATGAGGTCAACAATGGGCCAAGAACGTTCGTCTAGTTTGGCTATAATTTCAATTGAAAATGAAGTGGCAAACAACATTGATTTTGATGATGTCATTAGTGAATTTGCCTCAAGAAAAGCCAGAAAAGCATTGAACTAAAGTTTGTGCAACCTTAATGACAAATTTTACTTATAACTTGATGTGATAAATTTTGTGATCAATAAATCATTTTTTTCGTTTAATTTTCTTCTTTTTTTTTTTTTTTTGAAGGGGGCAAATGCTCCTTCTGCCTCCCTCCCCAATAATAATAAGAGAAGCAAAAAGTAGCAGCATAGTTACAATTACGCCCCGCATTTTTTCGGTGAACTTTTATCAGGGCCACTAACCTCCCGACATTAAAATCAATACTAAACAAGTCAAAAAAATGCTTTTTCAAAGCTATTTTTTAAAAAGACTTGTAAAGTTGTAAAGCGTAATTTTAACGAACCCCCTTGCCCAGGAAACAAATTTAACATGCATGTTAATCGGGACTACACAAAGCAGTCAGAGTTCTAACAAGTCTGAAAGAAAAAGTAAAATAAAAAAAAGAGAGATTCAAAAAAGTGGAGTTCTCCGGTTGACTCTGAAAACAATTTTAACATGTTTATCAAACTTAAACGAATGGTGAAAGTTTCAGAGCTCTAGCTAGTCTAGCAGGAAGTGAAAAATCGCCAGATTTCGGGACAACTAATAACCGACAAACAACTTGTAAAGTCAAACTAATGTTTGAAAAAAATTACAAAATTTATTTTAAAGCACTATTTTAATTGAATAAGATTTTATTTTTCTAACTTTCCCTATGTGGGTTGGACACCAACGCAACAAAAAGAAGGTTATTAGGACGCTCACAACCTATAGTAGAAGAACCGGCTTTCCTTACCATTTTTTTTCAAATAGATTATATATGATAAAACGCAATAAAATATTATATCTGATAAACACTCCTTTATTAATATCAAAAATCAGATAGTTTAAATGACTTATATTTTTTTAAAAACTGTTTTTACAGTATATGTCCTTGCAGATACCAAAAACGTTATATTGCGCCATATTACCATAACAAAAGATTTGATTGAAAAAATAAATAAAAAATAAATAACTATAGAAAAAGCGCGCTCAAACGATTAGTAACTTAGTCAATGTTTGCATGCATGGGTAGCATCCAGTAGCGTGGCAAGAAATTATGTCTCTCCTCTCCCCCTACCCTGGCCAAAGTTTCATTATGGTTACTATCCTATTTCTGCGCAACAAAAACATGAAATAAAAAATTAATGATTATTTAGGAGCCCCTACTACCACTTACGACCATTATGGCTCTCACGCGGCAGGAATTCTGTCTCTACTCTACTAGGATACCCGCAGGTTGACAATATTTGCCCCTAGTTTTAATAATATCACCCTTCATGGTATACGTGGAAAAAAATCCTTACACAATACCCCACCACAATCACTACCCACATACATCAGAGTATTATCTGAAATACTACCCATAAGAGCCTAAAAACAGGCAATGGATTTGAATACGCTACATCTTCTCAAAATTTATGTTAAATCAACATGAAATGGATACAAATCAACATAAAATGGATGGTTAAGCGCCAAACGAGCCTATGCAACAAAGTTGAAAAAAATTATTTTATTTTAAAAAAATTTATGTAGTGTTTCTTTGCAAACACCAAAATACTATAACTAAAATTTTCAAGTGCACTGAATTGCAATAACTTTTAATTTTTTCGGTTGGCTTTTGTTAAAGGCTATGTTTAAACTTTGCGTCAAATTATCTCATTTCAACATATTCGTTGTATAGGCTGGTTTGGTGCTAAGTCATCCAAATGACTGTTCTTCGAAAAAGTAAATAATACAAATTACATTTTACTTACTTGCAAAGTAAAATATAAAATTTCAAAGACAAAATTTACTTTTATTTGTAATTGTAAATAAAAAAATTTTTCAAATTACTTTTATGTAAGCTGTTTTTGCAAATTAGTCACTTTTACACGTAAAAGTAGTTTAAAAATTAGTAACTTTTACACGTAAAAGTAATTTGGTTTTATGATGTAGTATTATTTTACTTTGTAGAGTAAGTGTTATGTTTTTTAAATATTATATTTACGTAAGTTTACTTCATAAATAACATTTTTATATATAAAAAGTAAATTACATTTCGATGTACATTTTTTACATAATTATAACTAAAATTACTTTTCAAAGCAAATAACGTTACACGACTTACCACTAAAAGTAAGTTACATTCGCAAGTAAAGGTAAACAGTCTTTTAATGCAAATTACTTGTAAAAATAAATTTTAATTGTAAAAATAAATTACTTTTTCAAATAACAGTTACTCATTTAAAAAACTTAAGTAATAAAGTTTTACATGTTATATATTTTATTTTAAAAAAAAAGCTATTTTTAAAAGTAAGTAATTTATATATTTTTATATGAGTTATGTAAAGTAATTTACGCTTGAATGTCATTCGCGTTTTTACATCAAAATAAGTCAAAGAGCCATTCCGACATACTGTAAATTTTTATTAGAGATGTAGATGCTTTAGATTTGAATTGTCTAGTAAAACAGTAAAAAACAATATGTTTTTGCGATTCATTTTAAGAAATGCATATCTTTATGAAGCCTTGCAAGGCATACAAAATCAAATCATTGCAATATTGCAAATCAATATATGCAATATAAAATATCCTGAACAACCTTCGATTCCTCTACTCGATAATAATATCTTAATCAATGGTGAATGATTCACTGATACGTAAATAAGCGAGTCAACAATTAATCTTGCTATGCTTTTAAATACTTCCCAACTCTTTCTATATAAAAGAGACTAGGGTGTATCGAAAAACAACTTTTTTTGATTTTGAAATTGTAATAGAGCGGAAAAGTTGCATAATGCTATAAAAATTAACTGTGCCAAATTTTTTTTTTTTAATGTCTTCAGTTTGCGCTAGGGTTTTATTTTTCTTAAAAAACATGTTTTCTGACTTTTTTTACAAAATAAAATTAACAAATTCTATGCATAGAGTAGAGTTGTAATAGAGTTTAAACATTACACAATGACTAAGTTAGAAATGCTTTTAATTTTCAAGAAAATATTTTAATGTCTTCAGTTGCTGCTAGAGGGCTGAGTTTTTACTGAGTTTTTTAATAAGAGTGGAAATTGTTTTTGAAAAATGTTTAAAGTTTAGCTGTAATAAAGTTCAACTACCTGCTTCATTTGGATCTGTCTCAAACTGTCTTTTTGTGTTGAATAAAAGCATTATTTTTCGCGATGCAAGTCTTGCACGAATGAAGCTGTCTCTACTGGCCAAACTGCAAACTTGATTACGAAACTGCAAACTCGGTTACAAGTTTGATGCATCTCTCTACTCCTTGAGTATGGCATGGAAAATGGTTCACATCTGGAATATAAAAATTTGTTAACATTTCAATTAGGTTTCAATCTGAAATGTGAGTCTCACATTTCAGATGAAAAGGAGTAAAGAGCCATTCTCAAAGAGTAGAAAGATGCATGTAACCGAAACTTTAGATCATGTTTGCAAACATGTAACCGAAACTTCAGATCATGTTTGCAGTTTGGCCAGTAGAGACAGCTTCATTCGTGCAAGACTTGCATCGCGAAAAATAATGCTTTTATTCAACACAAAAAGACAGTTTGAGACAGATCCAAATGAAGCAGGTATTTGAACTTTATTACAGCTAAACTTTAAACATTTTTCAAAAACAATTTCCACTCTTATTAAAACTTTAATTGTACATAATGGACTGCAGAGTTTGTTTTTCAGTAGGGTTTGCATCTCGAAATTCGAAATTCGAGAATTCCGGAATTCGTTTTCATAATATAGTTTCGAATTCCGAAAAATTTTCCAGCGAATTCCGAAATTAAAATTTATTTTTTTGTGCTCTCTTCAACTTTTAAATTGTGTTTTTGTTTCTTTACATATAAATATTCTACATTCTAATTCTATAAGAAAAAATAAAGAAAACAATTGCAAATTACAGTTATCCTGCATAATACAAGTAGACATAGAGAAAACATTCTTAAATTACAGTTAACGGCTTCATGTCTTCATTTCATACCCAATGTAATAATTTGTTAAGATTTGCTTATTGCGTTATTACGTTATTGCAGTAAACAGTTTTATGTCTTCATTTCATATCCGCGTGTAATAACTTTTATATTTGGTATAACCTCGTGTTTGTGTCATATTTTACGATTTTCAACAGTGTTGAGAATTGCTTATTGGAGCACGGTGTGTATTGAATTATTTAGATCAATATTTTTTATAGGTAAGCAAACAATAGCAGTAATAATAACAGTTTTAATTTAACAACATTATTTAATAACTATTTAATTTTAATTTTGTTTTGTTTAACAAGTTAAATTATTATCAACATTACATCCTAAAATGTCTTCAAAGGAAAGTTATTCGGAATACACAAAGCAATCTAAAGATCAAAGTTCTGTTTGGATTCATCTTTTAAGAGAATCGAAAAAATTAAAAGCAAAATGTAAAATATGTTATGAAAGAGTAAAAACCGTTGGCTCAACGACAACACCGCAGCGCACACATTTAAGAACAATACACAATATTAATGTATTAAAACGGGATGTCGTGCAAGATGAAGGTCCAGAAAGCAGCGCATCAAAAATGATAATTACAAACTATTTGTTCAACAAAAAAAAAAATGAATCACTTTCTGCAATTGTATCACAAATGTGTGCCTTAGATAATATGCCATTCAAATTTTTTGTACGTCTATCGATATGAGAAATTTGTTTTTGGCTAGAGGCGCTTGAGATTATGTATTACCAAAATCACCTCGATTTGCAAAATGATTTTAAAATACGCACAAAAAATGCGGGCAAAAACGATGCAGGATTTTATAAATTTAAAAGAAGATGGAGCAAGATTTTGCTTAACTCAAGATGAATGAAACGAGAAACGAACCAGCTCATTTATGAAAATTATGACATCTTCAAGAAACCAATGCTATTTAAATGTGAATGTCTATGGGAAGAAACAGCTTTGGAATTTAGGTTTAGTACCAATTGAAGGACGTTTCCCTCCAGAGAAATGCATTACGGCTCTGAAAAGCACATTGCTTTTTTACCCAAATTCAAAAAAAAAATTAATTCCAAGTATTACGCCACTTATTTTTGTTGACAATATTGAAATAAAGCTAACAAAAATTACAAAATTTTTAGGCATTTATATTGATGAAAATCTTAAATGGAATCACCACGTTAACAACCTAAATAACAAAATTGCTAGAACTATAGGAATATTATATAAATCAAGAAGTTTCTTAAATAAACATACTTTAACTCAATTATATTATTCCTTTATTCACTGCCATATTAACTACGCTAACATTGCTTGGGGTAGTGTGAACAAAAGTATACTAGAACCTCTTCATCGTCAACAGAAACACATTGCACGTCTTATAAACTTTAAAGACCGTTTTACTCATGCCAGGCCTCTCTTACTTAAAATGAATATTTTAAATATATAGCAGCTAAACGTTTATAATATTTTATGTTTTATGTATAAATGTAAAACCAACGATTCCCCTTCTTCCTTTCATAACCTATACTCAATAAAAGAAAAAAACAAGTACAATCTACGAAATGATAATTCTATTCGACTACAATTTTCGCATACAAATTTTGGTAAATCTTGTGTTTCTTTCCGAGGAGCCTTTCTTTGGAATAAAATAGTTTTGAAACATTTTGACTTTTCTCATGAATGGACTTATACCTCTTATAAAAGGAAACTTAAGAAAATCATTTTGTCTATTGATAATATACTTTTATACTTTTAATAGGAAATTTATTTGAAAATTTCTATTTTTTATTTAAATTATGTTTTTCTTCTAATATTGTTAAACACAGTTTTTTTTTATTTATTTTAAAATATGTAACACGTAAATTTGTAACGAATTTGCAGCGGTTCTCGACGACAAGACCTTAAGGTCTTCTACGAGTCTCCGCATTCTTTTTTTTTATTATTTATAGTAAAAATCCTCACTTGTAATTGTTTATATTATTATATCTTAACTTGTAATTTTATAAATATTGAAGAAATTTAAAAAAAAAAAAAAAAAAAAAAAGACAACAATCTAAATATTGATAAAGATATTACGTATAACAACTGATGGGGCAGTTGTGATGCAAAAAGTTGGACGGCTTTTATCATGTAATCAGCAGTTGTGCTTCACGCATGCGATACATTTAGCTGTAATTGATGTTCTGTATAACAATTCGAATACAACTAAATTGGTGGCTCACACATATACAGAAAATGATAGTGTAGAAGATCAAGTAAGTGACTTCGAAGAATCGGATGAGAAATACATTGAAGATGAAAATGTTGACTTGATTGAACAAATTTATAATGAAGCTGAGCTTGTTGAGACTGAAGAATTTGGATTTAGTTTTCTCATCAAAAAAGTTTGTTCGATTTTAAAGAAATTTCGTTTTTCAAGAACATTAAATGATATTTTTCAAGTATACGTGAAACCAGAATTTAAAAAACAATTGAAACTTATTATAGACACTAAAACTAGATGGAATAGCTTAGTCAAAATGCTTGAAAGGTTTAATAAGCTAAAAAGCTGTTTTAGAAAAGCATCGATTGACATTGCATCTGATATCGTTATTCTAGATGCTGAAATTTTGTCGATTAAAAGCATTATTTCTGCACTTCTCCCAGTGAAGCTTACTGTTGAAGCCCTTTGTCAAGAAGATGCAATTCTGCTTTCTTCTGATGCGGCATTTTCTTTTATTTTTTTTCTTGAGAATTTAGGATCTGATGAACTTTCATTAAAATTTAAGAAGTTAGAAGACCGAATAAACCAAAGACGAACTAATGTGTCAGGAATTCTTCAGTATTTACACAATGGCGGAAAAAGTGAGATTCAAGCATCTTTCACCAGACTATTGAAAAAAGCAATAGCCAAAGTTATTGAAAACTTTGTGCAAAGTTTTCAACAGCCAAAGTTATTGAAAACTTTGCACAAAGTTTTCAATAGCCAAAGTTATTGAAAACTTTGCACAAAGTTTTCAATAACTTTGGCTATTGAAAAGCGAGCCTTCTCAATTGCTGTTAACTTTTGTACAAAAGTTCGAATGAGACTTGGAGACGCAGCTCTAAGTGATCTCTGCTTCCTCAAGGCATATTTTAGGCAAAAAAAGCAACAGTTTTATATTTTTTATTATTAAATGATATACCATATTAGAATGTTTCTGTTCTAGTTGAATTTGGTATAATTTTATGTTCCATTTTTATTTTTAAAGAAAGTATATTTTATGCAATAAATAACAATGAATTATCTCAAATAAGTTATTTTTATTATTTTTATAGACATAAAAAAATTTAAATATTTTCGGGATTCGACCGAATTCCAAAAAAATTTAATTTCGAATTCCGAATTTCGATTTTTTTATTTTCGTTAAATTCCCTATTTGCCAGAAACTCATGAAACAGTGTTTTTTCGTTAAAACTCAGCCCTCTAGCGGCAACTGAAGACATTAAAATATTTTCTTGAAAATTAAAAGCATTTCTAACTTAGTCATTGTGTAATTTTTAAACTCTATTACAACTAGTCTAGTCTATGCATAGAATTTATTAATTTTATTTTGTAAAAAAAGTCAGAAAACATGTTTTTTAAGAAAAATAAAACCCTGGCGCAAACTGAAGACATAAAAAAAAAAAAAAAATTTGGCACAGTTTGTTTATGACAGCAAAAGATAAGCGCAGACTGCTTTTCATCTCTTTTTTAGAAATAATTTTAAAAAGTTTCAAAACTATTTACAAAGTTTTTTTTATCTAGATAAATTAAACTTTGTAAATATTTTTGATAAAGATTCTTGATTTTAGTAAAGACTACGAAATTTTGCTAAAATAATCCGGTTACAGTTTATTTCAGAAAAAGATATTTTTCCTACGCAAAGGAACAACTAAGTATCAACAATCTCAAAGAGAATAAAAACAATAATAAAAATTTTTCTGTTCAAAAATGCAAAAAAAAAAAAGATTAATTTTAAATAGACAGTTTAGCTTCGCTAAAACATGGTTATTTTCACAAGTTTTATAAGAGCAAAGGGGAGATCGGGGCTAGTTGCAACAGGGGTAAGTTGCCACAATTCGGTTAAAAGAATGGTTTTTATATATTTTTCCTAAATTTTTATCAAATAACTATAATTTTAATACTTCTGCAGTAAAAAACTTAAAGTAATCAATTAAAAATTGTAAAAATTTATTGATTTTTTTTTTTTTCCGATATAAAATTCTAATTTTCGTTTTTGAATTTTTTTAGGGTTTTACAGAAAAACTTAGAGGTATGACTATAATAAAGTAATGGTAAGTTAAAAAAGTTTCAAACACGAAAAGCTAAAAAAAAAATAGATTTATTTAATATAAATAGTTATATACATTGATTAGAATGATTATGATGCCTATGGAGTAAGTTACATCAAATTGCTTGGGGTAAGTTGAATCATAAAATGACTGCGGGTTTTGTTGATTTTACACACTTTTCAAGTTTTTTCTAAAATAATGGACGCATTTTTTTATATAACAATAAACAAAAAAAAAAACTTTATGATGAAGGTAAGTTTATATAAGTTGTATATGCAGGGGTGGCGCCAGCATTTTTTGGTCTTTAAGATATCTAACTTCCAGACATGGAGCAAACTCCAAACATTCATATGTTTATATTTATGTCAAATAAAGATGCTTTGCCGAAAATTGCGTTGATTGGAGCCTGGGAACAAAAAAGCCCAAAAATTTTAGCCCCCTTTATGCCCCAAATGTGAGAGCAACAAGTTGATGAAATATTTTTTGCACTATTTTCAACTAGACTTATATTCATTGATAAATTTTGAATTACATAGTAAAATATTTTAGCGTTCAAAAAAAATGACCATGTAAAGTTTAAACCCCCCTCAATTTGAAGGGATTGCAAATTATACTATGAAACTTAAAATTTCTCAATGAATATAAGTCTAGCTGAAAAACTGCAAAAAAAATTTTATCAATTTGTTGCTCTCACATTTGGGGCAGGAAGGGGGGCTAATATTTTGAGGCTTTTTTGTTCCCAGGTTCCGATCATCGCAATTTTTGGCAAAGCATCCTTATTTGACATAAGTATAAACATATAAATGTTTGGAGTTTGCTCCATGTCTGGAAGTTAAATATCTCGACCAAGTAATGCTGGCGCCACCCCTGTGTATATGTATATAATATAAATGAAGTATATATACATAAATATATTTATGTATATATGCTTTTTCGTTACATAAAAAAAGTAAAAAAAGCTGTTGATATGGGAATGTCGCTACCTATTTCTGGTTATAAAAAATCACGCCAAGTTTTCACTTTTGAACAAGAAAAAGCTATGGCTTCATATATATCAATAGCTTCTGATATTAATTTTAAATTATTACCTAATAAAGCAGGACAGCTTGCATTTAAATGTGCTATAAAGTATCACATCAATTTAACTAAGTCTTGGTTAAAACTTTCAATGGTTAGTCCGACTGGATGAGAGTTTTTAAATCAATAATCAGAATTGTCTATTCGAACTCCAAAAGCATTAAGTCTTGCACAAGCGACTGGTTTTAATCGCGCTAATGTAGATGTATTTTTCAAAACTTTTTATACATCTAATATTTACAAAGTTGATGAGACTGGCATCACCACTGTGCAAAAATCAAACGATAATTGCTCGTAAAGGTATTAAACAAGTTGAAGCAGTAGCTTCTCAAGAACAAGGAATACTAGTGACAATAGTGTTAGCTGTAAATGCATGTGGCAATAGTGTATTTACAATGTTTCTTTTTCCAAGAAAGAAGACCTTTGATTACTTTATTTGTGATGGACCAAATGATTGCATTGGTGCTTCGAATGGGTCAGGCTGGATGAATGAGGAGTGCTTTGTTATGTACTTAAACCACTTTATTTGGAATGTTAAACCAACAAAAGAAAGCCTTGCACTATTACTTTTAGGCAACCATCAGTCTCATTTATCTATTCAATTAATAACATTGTGTAAAGATTATGGTAAAGTTTTGCTTTCCTTCCCTCCTCATGGCTCACATAAGCAACCTCTAGATAAATCTGTATTTGGACCATTCAAAAAATGCTTAACTAATGCACAATACTCGTGGAGGAATATTTAGCCAGGAAAAACAATGAGTATATAAGATTTTTCAGGAATTAAAAAAATAGCCCAGCAGCATTTTCTTACACAATAAAACAACTTCTGGTTTTAGAGAGGCAGGAATGTTCCCATATAATAAGGATATATTTTCAGATGGAGATTTGCTCCATCATTTGTAACTGATTGTCCAGCAACTCAATCTTAAGCAAGTATTAACATTAGTATATCAACTTCAATCTCAGATGCAGTTCCATCTCCTGTATTATTAGAATTATCCTAGGAGATTGTAAGACCTCTCCCAAAAGCACAACCTAGGAAAGAAATACTCACTAGCGTAATAGTATATTAGGGATTTGACGCCACTCAAGGCAACCACCCGAGGCAACGACCTTTGAAAAAAAATTTTGGCATCAGGTTTGACGCCACTGGACGCTATCACTTCTGTTGACGTTGACTTTGACACCACCCGACCACTTCACTTCTGCGACACCCGATTTGTAACCCCTTCAGAAAACTTTTCCCTTCCATGGTTCAGTACTATCAAGCGGCAATTCCATGGAGGAGTTTTTTAAATCAGAGTTTTCGCCTTTTTTTATTTTTAAAAATTATAAAATCACGACTAAAAACAAAGTTATATTTATCAGCTTGATAGATCAAAATTTTCTAACAATTTGAAGTACCTAGTTACTTAAGGCCTCTCGGTTAGAGATGTAACCGTTGGAAGCAAATATTCACCCTTTGGCTACTAAATAACTACCTATTAGCTGGTCGAGTTAGCTGCGAGGGAGTGAGTGTTATCTCTCTGGTTTCTAACTTCCTTTTGGTTGGTGTAGTAGCTGTGAGCATGTTAACACTTATACTTTATTGTTTCATATGAGTTTGAACTTTATGTTGAGCTGCAGTCGCTGAAGTGACTCTTGTAGTAGCAAGCTTCTTATTTATTGTTGTACTGTTTTGAATTTTTTTTTCAATTAGAGTAAAAATTTATATGATACACAAAAATTATTTTTAACTCAAAAAACATTGTTTATTTATCTGAACTAAAAAATAATAATAATACAGAGGGCTGGTGGACTCCAGCCTTAAATTTTTTTTTTTGCCGTTTCATATATTTACAATAAAGAAATATTACATTTATAAATATTGCCCGGAGCAAGAAGAAGACATCGATTGTCTTATCACCGAGCCCCGTTTTACATATTGTTCGTGTTTATAAACAAAAAATAAAATATACACATAACGTTAAAAATACGTAAATTTTGTCAAATAATAAAATGACTTTTATACTGTTTTAAAAATAAAAAAAGTTTTGTATATATTTTATATATTTAGTGTTAATGTTATAAAATATATTTAGTGTTAATGGAAAAAATGTTTCCATTAACACTAAATATATTTTATATATTTAGTGTTAATGGAAACATTTTTTCTATTTTAAAATTACCTTTTAAAAAAAAATACTTAAAGTCTATTGTATTAAAATCTAATTGAAGTAAGATTCTTTTAGAAACTGTTTTAAATTTTTATATTGAGTAGTGTTCTTTATTGAACTTTTTATTAAATTTTATTTAATTTTTCCATAAAAAAGGTCCTCGATATTGCATTCGATAAGATTTTAAATTAATCCTCAGAACAATAATGATATTATCTGAAAACCTTGTTGGATACTTATGAGATATTTTACTAAAATAAGATTGAAATATAAGTGGAGATGTTCCATGTGCTATTTTAAACATAAATAGTAATATTTGGTAAATGTTTAGTTTATAAATATTTAAGGCCTTGAGACGATTTAATAGTGATTTAATGGAATATTAAGCAAAATTTAAATGGAATTATGCTAAAAAAGGTAATAAGGACATTATTTGGGTTAGTGTTACATATACAGGCCCTATGGGGGTTTCAGGAGATTTGATTTCAATGTATGATGAGACTCATATAGGACGTGTTATTTTTAAAAACGATGTTAAAAAAAAGAGACCAATGATTTTAATTCAAAAAATTAATAACGATATAATTGAGTATTTATTATTTAGCTAAATCTCTTTTTGAATGATGCATTTATTAGTAAAACAAAGAAGCGCTTTAAGCCTGGTGAAAAATATTTAGAACGGGTAAGAAAAAATAATAATGTAAAAGATATCACTTAACCTAATATGCGGGTGATGTACTTATCACTAAATAAATGGCAAAAGAAATAGTAAAATCTTTTTCATCAGATCACAACCTTTTATTAAATGGAGTAATAATTGTTCCTAATCCAAAAATTGCTAACATGGTTAAAGAGTATCAGGGAAACGCAATGAAAAGAATTTTACTAAGCATGGATAAAACTAAATTTTATGATTTCAAAGGAACTTTATTCAGTACAAGCTAAAACAAGATATAAAGTGGCAAAAGTAAATGGGGAGAAAATTTCAAATCAAAATATTGAAAGTTTTATTGAGAAAAGGTGTAAAATTGATGCAGTCGTAAGTTTTGGTAATATATCTATAAGCCCTATGGAAATTTCCTTTCCACTTTATGCAAAAGCAGTTTTTGTAGAAAAAATAGAAGACGATGAAGAGTATTTATTCTCAGACCTTGAGTAAAAAAAAAAAAAATTATAAAATTTTTGATTAGAGAAAAACATACGATATATATAGTTGAAAAAACATCAATTTTTTTTTCAAAAAAGATTAAAATGGATATTAATAAAATGGAAATTATTTCAGCAAAAGCAAAAAGCAGAATGAATAGAAATAGCAGACTTGTATAGAAAAGAGTTTGATAGCGATGTAGAAACTTTACATGGTTATCGAATAACAAATCTTCAAGGATGTTTTATAAAAGTTATCGGTGATGCGACATATGAATATGTTCCAGGTATAAGAAAAAGTAGAAATAAACAAATTGAATTATTTGACAAACTGAGTCTTAAGTTTGCTGAAAAAATTAAAGAAAAAACTCAAATTAACATCCACCAGCTTAACGTGAAGAACTATCGCAAAAGCTCATTATTGCAATAGCAAATGAAGTTCTCGACTATTACACTAATGATATCATAAAATACGATAAACTAGCCGAGTTACGAAGAAATTTAAAGCAGTTAGATGTGTAAGAAGATATTATAAACTTAGCAATAAATACGATGAACTAGCCGAGTTACGAAGAAATTTAAAGCAGTTAGATGTGTTAGAAGATATTATAAACTTAATAAACGAAGACTGTATAAAAGTAAAAGTAGCTTACGTTAGAGAGAGGAGAAATGTGAAAAAAGCAAGTTTATAAATTTTTACTACTAGACAAAAGCGGATATAACATATATGTTAAAAAATAACTAGCTTTAAAGAGCTAGCACTTAATGAGCTATCTAACCTTCTACGTGATAAAGTAATCATTCTCGCTCAATGGCGAGAAGAATTTGATGCATTAGCAGCAACACCTCAACTAGTTGAGAAATCAACTTTAAAACAGAAATCAAAAGGTCAAACTAATATAAAAGATTTCTTTTAGCCAATACCCATTCCAAGAATCTCAAAACCAATACCCCCTCCCAGATCCAAAAAATCAAAACCAGCTCCAAGACCAGTTCCAAAGATTGAAGAGCCACCTAATTTGAAATTTTCTAAAAAAGAAGTAAATGGATGGTTCATGAATTGAGGTTCAAAGTTAATATTACCCAATTTTGAACACTGCAAGCAGACTAGAAGTTTTGCAGATTATACAGCTGAAATCCTGCGAGATTATAGATTTAAGTCTGACGCATTTGTATTTATAAACGAAATGAAACAAAAATCGAGGAACTAATAGAAAGCAAGATTACAACAAACGGACAGAAAGTAACGCTGATTCTCGAAGCCGAACTGCAGAAAACAAAGTTTGGCATTGAGGATGGACCCAATCAAACTTTAATTCAAACTGTTTACTTGCGCTCAGATGTAGCAGCTATTCTTAATAAAAATGATATTAAGGATTTGATTGATACAGCTCCAGCAAAGATAAATGATTTGTTAGAAAAATTTGTGAATGAGGGGTCAGGTTCGCAACTAAGCCGTTGTGAATCGTTTGATGTTTTAAAAGATATACTTTTTAAGATTTTTCAATATCAATTAAACAGGGAATTTTTCCACAAGCTCTAAAATTAGCAAAAATTATACCAATATTAAAAGGTGGTGACATTGAGAATATAAGTAACTATCGTCCAATTTCACTACTTTCTGTATTCTCTAAAGTTTTAGGAAGAATTTTGTACAATAAAATTTATAATCATCTTACTATAAACAGTTTATTATACAGCAATCAATATGGATTCCAAAAAAACAATTCCACTGAACATGCCATTTTACAATTTACAAGAAATATATCTGACTCATTTGAAAATTCTCAATTTACTTTTGGTCTTTTCATTGACTTGGCAAAAGCTTTTGATACTATTGATCACAAAATTATTTTTAAAAAGTTGAAGTGGTACGGAATTACTGGAAATATATTAATTTGGCTTAAAAGTTACCTAAATAATCGGAAACAATTTGTTTACGCGGATGATAACGTAATCTAATTTGTTAAATATTTCATTTGGAGTTCCTCAAGGATCCATATTAGGACCGCTCCTATTTCTAATATATATTAATGATCTACCAAAAGCTTCTAACCTAATGACAATTAGTTTGCTGATGATTCTAACTTATTTCTTTCTCATAAAAATATTTTTACACTTTTTAGCAACATGAACATTGAACTAGCCAAAATTTCCGAATGGTTTAGATTAAACAAACTATCATTAAATGTTGATAAAACTAAATGGATTCTTTTTCATCCTTATGGTAAAAAGCACCAGCTGCCTAGCAACTTACCCTTTCTTTTTATCGATAATATGATTATTAAAAGAGATTTTTAGGTGTATATATCGAAGAAAATCTTAATTGGAAAAGCCATATTGCTAACTTGTGCAATAAAATTTCAAAGAGTATAGGCATTTTATACAAAACAAGAAACGTTCTAGATAAACATACCTTAATTCAGTTATATTATATGCTAATTCATTTCCATATTAATTATGCAAACATTGCTTGGGATAGCACTTATAAATGTAAACTTAAACCTCTCTATCGGCAACAGAAACATGTAGAACGCCTTATAAATTTCAAGGACCGTTTTGCGCCAACTTACCCCACCCCGGGGTAAGTTGGCGCAAACTATAAAAATGATTATTAATGCACTATTAAGTGCAAAATTAATACAAATTTTTTTAAAATTAATTTTTGCAACAATTTTATCCCAAAGTTTAATATTACATTTAACTGGTACCAAATATTAGTCCGTATAAAAGCCAAACAGTAGCCCACCTTTTATCTGTGGAAAAAAAAACTAAAAAAAAATTTTTTTGTAAGAATAAATATTTTCAATATTGTTAAAAATTAAAAAAAAAAAAGTAATTTTATAAAAATAAATATTTTTTTCCATAGTAAATGCTATGAGCCAACTTACCCCGTAAAAAATTTGTCAACTTACCCCGAAAGCTTTTTTTTTATTAAACAGTCTATAGATCCTGAAAAACGGCAGCTTTGAAAAAAAAGTCTGACTGGATATAGTAAACCAATTGTGACTGGAACTTTTACAATAATTTTTTTTTCATACGACTAAATATTTTCATTGTAAAGTAAAAAGGAAGCGATGTTCTAAAAGTTACGTTTTTGTCCAAAAAACGCATAAATCTCAATATCTCGCATGCGCATGCGCGAACCCTGACAATACTACAGTGAATGATGAAATGGTCAATAAGGAAGTTTCTGAGTAATTTTTGTCACTTTCTGATGAAAGGCTCTAAAGATAAACGCAGTTCGTCAACTTACCCCTGCGGCCAACTAGCCCCGGTCTCCCCTATATTCTTTTTTATTTATTTTTTTGTTTGTTTTTTTATCTTCAAGCAATTAGCGGTTTTTCTCTGTGACAAGACCTGATAGTCTTCTTTGAGTATCCGCGTTCTTTATATTTATTTTTATTATTTATTTCTTCTAACGATATCTTGACTTGTTAACTTTTATTATTGTAATAAAGTTTTGTTTTTTTAAATTGTAATAAATATTGTAATAAAGAACAAAAAAAAAAAAAAAAGCTGCAAAACACCCTTGTTGTCGATGCCTCCACGTATTTAGTACAGGTGAATTATTGAAAGCTCACCGCGAGGATTGTTTAGGGATTGGTGAAAAAGCTCAACGTACGGTGATGCCTGAAAAAGGAAAAGATGATATTTGTATTTAGAAACTATCACAAGCAAATGCGAATGCCTTACGTCATTTATGCCGACTTTTAATGCTTAAATATTCCAGTGGTGGATAGTGCTCCTAATGATCCAGCTAAAAGCTCAACTCGAATGATAGCAAAACAAACACCACGCAGCTAATATTTCATATCAGTTAGAAGCAATAGTAAAGTTGAAGAGTCACCTTTATATAGTGGTGCTGATGCAGTAGAGTACTTTTTCCCAAGTTTACAAATTGAGTTAGGAAGAATTAACACAGTGTTTAGGAATCTGGAAAAAATGATTATGAATGAAGAAGATTAGATCTCATACAATGAAGCGACAATTTGTTATATTTGTGAAAAAAATCTTGACACTGAAAAAGTAAGAGACCGCTGTCATTACTGGAAAACATCGAGGTGCTGCTCACAATGAATGCAATCTTAAGCTTCGCATCAGACTAGTGTAATTAAGGTCCCCATAATATTACATAAATTGAGAGGTTACGACTCTCATCTAATAATGTAAAACTGAAAATGGTAAGATCAGCAGCATTCCAAACACAATGGAGAAGAATATTACGTTTGGTTAGGGCCAGTTGCAATGTTTTGATTATGATGAGAGCAGGCCAAATTTGCATATAATGTATTTGGATGCTAATAATTTATACGGCTGGGCAATGATGCAGTCTCTTCCAGGTCAGGGCTTCCAATGGTGCAAGCCTTCAATTGAAGAAGTGCTTAGAACAATAGATGACGCTCCAGAAGGTTTTGTAGTAGAGGTCAGTATTGAGTATTCTAAGAAACTGAAAAGAAGCTTTTAAAAAAGATTTCTTTAAACTCATGAACATTAGCGGGTTTGGTAAAGCCGTGGAGGGTTTTCGTAAACGTATACGTGTCGATTTTGTTCGTGGGTATGAAAAAGATTGATTACGGAAGCCTGTTGCTGACCCAGCTTACTTATCACATAAGATATTTGACGGTGATCTAGCTGCTATTCACAGCATGAAAACCAGATTAAAGTTAAATAAGCCAATATACGTTGGACAGGCTGTCTTAGATCTTAGCAAGCACCTAATGCACAATTTCTTGTACAACCAGATTAAACTAAAATATTATGAAAAAGTGCAATTACTTTATACCGATACTGGTAGTTTATTGTTCCAAGTGGAAACTGAAGATATTTACAAAGATATGAATAAAAATAAAGATTGTTACAATTTTAGTGAGTATTCAAAAGATCATCCACGCTTTAACGAAACCAATGAGAAAGTTGTCGGTAAATTCAAGGATGAGTCTAATGGCCGCCTCATTCAAGAATTTGTCGGGCTAAGACCTAAAATATACTCCGTTCTCGAAGCTGGTGAAGAAAACAAGAAGATAGCAAAAGGAGTCTGCTGAACTGTTGTTAAAAAATATCTCAAGCATGAATTGTACAAGCAATGCATTAACAAGCAAATTGATTGAAAACTATAATACACTCAGATCAGAGTTAACAGCAAAGGACACCGAATTGGTTTATACGAGTAAAAACGTCTCTATTACCTCTTGATGCTAAGCAATGGATCGTTATAGACGGAATTACAACTTTGGCATATTGTCATAAATCTATTTAAGTATTCTATCAGGAGGTAATTGTATTCCAGACAGAACAATTTGTAACTCTTCACAAACGAGTCGTCTGGTTGACCTATTAGTTGCACATCTGAATCAATAGAATAAGTCTTTAAAGACCAAATAGGATCAGTAGCCATTTTTTGGCCCCTTTTAGCTCACCTGGAGCATACAAGTAATAAACTTTTACACTAGGAGAAATTAAAATTTCTTTTCTTGCAGCAGGCATTGATAGGGTTAAAATTAAATTTTACATTTTTATTGCATCTATTAGTTTTTTACCTAGTAAGTGTGTAGTTTGGCAATTAATTGATTTCACAACATCAGTTAAACCTTTTACCCATGCAACTGATCTTTCAGTCACTAGCAGCTCTTGAGCATACTGGCGACCAGAAAATTTTTTTCAGTAAGTGTACAATTATAACGTTCAACGATAGACTGTTTTTGATGATTTTAAGCAGCAGCTCGCCTAATCTGCACTTTATTTTTATCTAGAAGTTTTGTATTAGCTCCTTTAAATTCACTTCCAGCATCAACTTGGATAAGATTAGGCCCTGTTAGAGGGCCACGCTTATATATTTTTTCAAGAGCTTCTGAAACATTGGCAGCCGTTTTGTTATTAATAGGTTCAGCGTCTTTATAACGGCTAGCTACGTCAACAACCATTAATGCATATTTATAGGTATATAGACCAACTTTGTCATTAGGTAGATAAAGCAAATCAGCTTGGTGTACATTATTACGATGAGTTTTGTTAACCATTGCTCTTGGTATATAGGCGAGGGCAGGTAAATAAATTTGCCATATTGCTTGCTTTGTAAGCCATTCACCAGCTTCTTTGTTAGAAAATTTTGCTGCAACTGCAAGCTTTTTAATAGCAGCCAAGACCGCGCCAATACCCTCTTGAACTAAAGTAAATCTTAGGAAGCTCCATTATAAATTTATAATCAGAAAAAACATGCCTACAATATAAAAATGGAACTAAAGTAAATCTTAGGAAGCTCCAATATAAATTTATAATTAGAAAAAACACGCCTACAATATAAAAATGGAAGAACAGTTAAAAGCACAAAAAGCAAACACCTTATTGAGCTAAAGATAGCAAAGAAGAATTTGATAAGTATCTTAGCGAGTTGCGTGGTAAAAAAAGATCACAACTTCGTGCAAGATTTACAAGAGTTGCTTATTATATAGACTTATATGTGCCTTACCTCATTCAGAAAAAATTAACATTTCTAACAAAATTATTTTAATGACTCATTACTATTGACTCATTACTATTACAATGAATCATTACTATTGAGGTAAGAGAAAAAATTACAATGATTCATTACTATTACATTACAATGACTCATTACTATTACAATGAATCATTACTATTGCGGCATGAGAAAAAAAATTATGAAGCTATAAAGAATTTAGAGTAGCTTTTAACACTCGCAGTGAAAAATATATTTTATCAAATTCAATATATCTTTTGATATACTCGCTTGTTGTATTTTTGTAAGCTATATTTGTCGAATGGCAGCATCAGCTCTTACAAAATTATACCACGCATTTCTTTTTATAATGTGGGCTCTTAAATTGTTCACATCATTTTTTTCCACAGCTTCTTGAGCTTCTTTATAATTCATTTTTATCTACAAGGACACCATTGTTCAATAAGTGATCTTACAGTTTCAAGATTTTATATTTCAGAGAGACATCTATATTTAGGTATCCACTAGGCAATATCAGCATGAACAAATATCCGCTTGAGGACCAACGTTTATAATATTGTTTTCTCTTGTAAGAGTTAAATCCATCTTATTATTAATGCAACAAACTTTCAACTAAAGATCTGAAAATAATATATATATCAAAATGACTTAAGCAGTAATAAACTTGCAAACGCGTTTTCTTAATCTATTCAAACCTTAGTTAAACAGAAAAGATGGTCAACAAACAAACATTTGATCAAGCTCATCAAATTTGCCAATCAGCCGTAAATACCCGCCTTGGACTAATTGAGCTCTTGTTGCTGTAGGCTGCCTGGCAATTAAACTAATCTCGCTGATGCAATTGTCTTTTATAGGAATGCTGATCCTGTTTTGGTATTCTCCCTCCCTGAACTTCAGTTTAACTATGTTGTTTTAGATCTTATTGCCTTAGCAAGAGATTATGCTCTTGTTGCTTCAAGCTTAGGAATTTGTGATTTAGCTGCATCTATGCTCAATTAGAGAAATGCAACTATATTATTAACCAGCAAAACTAAGCTGTGCTCATTAAAAAAATACAGAAAAATTAAAAAAAAACAAAAATCCAAATAACAAATTTAAAAAAACTGTTAGCTTTACGTGACATCCGGCCGGGTTACGTAAGGCCGACTTTTTGTGTTTTATTTTTTTGTGACATACCAACCTATTAACGCACCCATAACTGCAAATCCTGCAAAAAACAAACACTCAATTATCTTTTGTTCTTCGCTTGGTTGGTAAAAATCTTTGAGTTCTAGTTATGGAGGTAATTTAAGAAGTTTGTCATTATCAGTTAAACCTTTTCAACAATCATTTTGCGATAGTGACGGCTAGCTTCAACATAGTCATTTAATCGAGCTCAACTTTCTCCTTCAGCTTGGAGTTGAGCATTAATTTTATTGATAGCTTCAGTTTGTTTTTGATTCCACTCAGTTGCAGCTTTTTGTAATTGCTCAACAGCTTCATTACGTCTTTTAGATTCTTCGAGCATTTTTGAGCTTTTATCTACTCCAAGAGACTGCGCTATAAGCCCAGACCCTGTAAATGAGATAGCGTTTGCAACTGCATTAAAAATGATTATACCAATCACAGCCATTTTTTAATTTATCTTATACATTTTTTCTTCAATTTATTATTTTGAATTTTTCATCATTGTTACAGGTATTCATTCATAATCTACTACTTTTTGTCTAAGATCTTCTCAAAAAAAAAGAAAAACTTAGAACTTTTAAATATCACGCATTTCAAAATCAAGTTCAGTCCGTTTTGCAATCTTAAACTTTTTAAAGATAACGAAAGCTGCTATTTTTATGCTTATTTTATTTCTACAATAACGTATACAAAGCTTGTTAAAAAATTTTTCCATTTGGGGATCATGAAGGTTTAAAAGGTGATCTTAATAACAATCCATTGCTTCAGCAAGCTTTAAGCATTTTAGCTGTCGAGTTTTACCATAGATTTGGTATGGGTCAAATATTTAACAATTCTGAGCAAATAACTAGCAATAATCAATCTGAAGTAAACAGTTGTATTATAAATAATAATGGAAGAAACACCTAAACCTAAAATAAAATCTAAAAAAAGAACAAGTCGCTGCTGCTAAACGAAAAGAAAAACAACAAGCTTTGCTCTCTGAACTAAGTAAGCAAAAAGAAAACATTTTAAAAAATGGAAGTAGAAGAATCAAAAAAAAAATAAGCTAAAAAAGAAAATAAAAGTAAAAACTCTTCTATCTTCGATTTTGAAAATATATATCTTACTTATGCTGCTATAGGAGTAGGAGTTGTTGTTGTTGTATATTTTTTCATGCGAAAAAAAGAAGAGTTGCCTCCTCAAAAAATAGCGCCAGAGCCAGCACCTGCACCTATACCAGCGCCTTCCGAGTCAATAAAAAAACCAGTAAAAGGTTGCTGGAGTTTTGTTAAGCTCGTCTTATAGAAAGATATATTTGGATACCTTGAAGTGTTTCGGGCAGTTGTCAATTTCATCGGCTTCCGTTTTTTAAATCTCTTCATCAACTAATTTTAAAAATGTTCAAAATTTTTTCTTCAAACGTTGTAAATTCTTCTACTGAAAGCACACCATCATTTAAAGCTCTAGAAATTAATTCTTTTAGAGATGATCTAGTTGCAGCAGCTGAAGTATATAACATGTGGTAGCGTTTGCTGCTGCTGTTATATTTTTTTTGAATTAAACTGAGTAAAGCTAAAATAACCCCACACCCTGCGCCAGCTCCGATGAGCACTATGTCTACAGGAGCTCCAACACCTGTCCCTACAAAACTACCACCAACAACTCCTATTGATAAAGCAGTTTTATCGCAACTTGCTACATCAATAGATAAACGTTTTAAAATTTTTTACGGTGAACGCTTTTTTTCGGAATTCGTCACCAAGCTCATTGGCCTCTGAATATATATGATAAAGCTGTTTGAAATCACCAAGTCAAAGGTATAGGTTGAAGCGAAACTTCTAATAAAGGGCTGAAGCTCCGTTTGTAAGAATTGGGTATAGCCTTTGTTCACTTTTTTCCATTATTAGTATTATATTACTTAATTTTATTTTTCAATTCAGAGTGACATTTTTATTGTTCAATTCAGTATGCCGTAATATAAAATATCTAGTACACCTCCAAATATAACCACTGCACTTAATTCCTATTTATGGTTGTTTTTGTTTTTATTCCATTTAAGCTTGCTGTAAGGCCAAATGCTGGTTCTGGAGCTTGTAAAATTTTACTATCCCAAGCCGTTGATGATGTTGTTTTTAATGCAAGATCACTTAGAATTAAGTAAAGCAAAGGAGCTGATGTAAAGTCCAAGTAGCTGTTTGTTTTTCAAAAATTTGCTGATTTCTTGCAATGTCTCCCGCAAATTCTGCAGGACATGTAATGTATCTTTGTAATGCAGCAATAAATTCGCGTTGAGGGTCAAGAGCAGAAGCTGATGAGCCAATAATCGAAGACCGAGCAGCCAACTGAGCAAAAAGCAGTGAAACAGCGTAACAACTTATTGACTCTAAAATGCTTACAAGTTCTGCATTTGTAAGACCATAATTAATTTCAGGAACTTAGCCCATAGCACGGTTAATTACACGTAAATCAAGTGTTTTTGAATCTTGCGTAATTCGGCCCGCATCGTACCGATATTCCCAACTCTCCGACCCTATTTCACTAGGAATATTAAATTCTTTTTTTATTGCCTCGAACATTGTATTATCAACTGAAATATTCAACGGTTTAAAACCGTTTGTGCTTGGAATCGGCACTTTAAGGCGCCATAATAAAAGTGTAATAAATGTGAAATCTATAAAGAGCTCTTATGAAGCTGTCAGAAGAGTAAAGCATAAGCATGTTTACCCAAAATCCATGTGTAGCAGAAGCCATGCTAGTTGCATAACTAAGAGCGTTAATGTGTGTGTTAGGTCCATCTCCATCAACTTAATTACTGTGTTCATAACCTCTAATAACAGACTCTGCAGTTTGAACCCAATAATATGTTTAAAAAACATTTGTGTAATTTGGTTTAAATGTTAAGTTTTTATTTATAAAAACTACTGGGTTTTCCAAATTAGAAATTGATAAAGGACATGCTGAAACCTCGTTTGTCAGTTTAGAGTCAGGTGAGCTTGAAAGCTTTACATCGTCAGTACTTAAAATTATATTAGGTAGTGGTATTTCTTGCTTATAAATAAAATTAGGATCATTAGAGCTAATGGGGTATAAGTGTTTCCCCATTCCAAAGTAAGAGCCATCGCTGCCTGATGGAGGTTCATTTGTTAAACCTGGATGTTCGTAACGAATTTAAAAGGCTGCTTTTATACCTAATTTTAATACATCTAAAAATACTAATAAATGAAAAATCAAAAAATAAAAATTTCAATAAAATTTTTCTTTTTTGATTTTTCATTACCTCCTTTATTAGGACCTCCACCACATTTATCATGATCTCTGCCACCTTTTTCTCCTTTATCTGGACCTCCTTTTTATCTGGCTTTTCACCTCCTTTGTCTGACTTTTCACTACCTTCGTCTCCTTTGTCAGGCTTTTCACCACTTTTATCTGAGTATAGTTTTTCTCTTTGGTTTTTTAGTAAAAAATTCTATAATAAATCCTATTATACCCCCTATTGAAATAGGTAGTAAAAGTAACATAGCAACAGGTAATGATTCTGTTCTAAGTATATATCGAACTTTATCCATAAAAGCATCTTTTATTTTAAAAAATATTCAACGAATATCTTGAAATACACTTTTAGAGTTATTTTGTATATTTTCATAATGTTCTTGATTTTTAAATAATGTTGCTCTTGCATTTTTTTAGTAAATCCTTTTATGTTTTAACTTCTGATATTCTAACTTCATTTTTCGCTTTTAAATCTTGGTATTTCTTTTTTGCGTCTTCAAATCTTTCATTTGCTTTAAGTAGTTCATTTTGTGACTTGTTTAAACTTATTTCTAAATCTCTAGTCGCTTCTTTACTCATAGCACCAGCATTTTTTTCTTCTTCTAAAAGGTGTGTCATATATTTTTTCCCAACTTATCCTTTGTTTCGTATAATCGTTAAAAGACACATTAAGCTCAGTTAGCTTCGTAGAATGTTGTTCGCCAAGGTTTATAACAGTTGTTTCAAGGTTTTTTACATTGTTTAATGCTAAATTATTTTTCGCTTCAGCATTAACTAGCTTTGCTTTAAGATTTAATATTTCCTTTGTTTGTTTTTCAACCTTAATACCTATCTCCTTACTAATAGTCTGCAAATTTTCAGTAGCGTCAGTTAAATCTTTTGGTGTAACTTTTCGACCATCCACATTTCTAAAAATATTATTAAATAATTCTTTTAATGCTTCAAAAGTATTTATTGCTTTTGCTGTTATAACCGGTTTATTCCCTAAAAGTTATACCTAAAGCTTTAAAATCTTCTATTGTTAATTTTGATGGTTGCGCCCATTGTGTACCATTATGCCATGTCAAATAATTTCTTTTAAGTGTAAGACTAACTTCATACTCAAAATAAATATCACCACGTTCACCTTTTCCAAATTTTTTATCATTATTTATATCTTTATAGTTTGATCTAAATCTTGCTCTGCCTAACTTTAAATTATAAATTAGTGTTGCATACCATTGTCTAACTTTATTATTAACTTCTACACTATCTCCTTTATTTACATTCACAGGTATATTATTCATTTCTATTATAATTTTTAATGCAATTACTCTGAAGCAGATCGCAGAATACTGAACATTCACAATAGCAGAAAGCTGGTTAGATCTAACCAGCTTTGTGCTGCTGTGAATGTTCATTATTCTGCGTTCTGCTTCAGAGTACTTGCAGACTATGAACATTGATTATTTGAGTGCTTGGAAAATGAAGCAAACAGCCAAAAAAAACAACTGCGAGCCATGAAATTTTACAAGATTTACTACAATGGTTGTACTAAATGATGTAAATTCAAGTCTCATCTATAGATAAGACTTGAATTTACACCATTTATCAAGAAGACCTCGAATGTTATTTAGAAGTCGAGGTTTGGTTAGCCTTTGATATGGCGAAACACTGATATGAGAACATGGTAAGCTTTATGCTGAGGAGTTTCATATGTTTCAAAATTAATTCTAGAGTTGCCTGTTTTGATTATTACCGAGTCTGTCCTATGCCTCGTAACCTTTTGTATTTAGTTAAGAGCAGATTCTACTCAAACATTCATGCGTTGACAAGTATTAGATAAGAAGTTTGCAATTATTTGTAAAAGGTTCAACTAGGTTTTGACCGCAATAATATTTTCAGCAATGCCTATTGCAGACGGGTTTAAGACATGTGCATCGCACTAGATGTATACTGAGTTGGGAGCACGATTTTTCATGAATTAAAAAAATGAAAAACCATCTTTCAAATATTTGCTTTTTAAAATAGATTTCAATTGTTATTACAGTTTAAATCCTGAAAAACCCAAACAAATTTTTAGCGAAAAAAGACTCTCTTTTACATCCTTTTCAACAACATAGCGTAAAATAATAGGCTCTTTATTAGCTACAGATACGTTTTCTTTATCATCCTTTTTTTTTCTCAAACACAAAAAAAAGACTTCTGTTTATAAGATGATCCAGTGATTACAGCTGCATGGGCGAATTTCGTTTATTAGACAAATTTGAATTGCTTAAAGAGCTATGTGGTTTGGTATTAAGTCTCTGAAATTAGGTGATACAGTAACTATAGATTTTGATCATTTTGCTGTGTCAATAATATCACATACTCCCACAATGTCAGTTTTGCATAAAAGAATTTCTGCCAGTATTTGACTCTATTCCGACAATAGCGTTCTCTATCGAGACTGGCAGTAGTATTCTTTGACGTATCTTCATGTGCAGCTGACATATCTAGTGCTTCATTATGTGTGACTGGTTGGACCTCTTGATTAGATCGATGCTCTAAAAATAGTGAAATTTCACCCACACTTGTTTGTTCTGGCAAAGTTGGCAATCACTGTGACTTGGACAGTGACCTGCTCGTCAATTCTTAAAGCTGTGTTTTAAGAATTGACGAGCAGATCATATCATAGATTTTATGTAAATCTTGTATTACAAGTTGAGCTGCGGCACTGTATTATTATCTGTAACACTAGCTCCTTAAAAATCGGCATCCGTAAATTTGTGTTTGACAAAGGGATGTATGCCAGCAGCAGCAAAACCTTTATTTTTTACTACTTGTTTTTTTATATAAACCAACGTCAAATGTATTACAACGTCAAATACCATATGTTGTAGTGTTTGCAGGCTAAAATCACCCTTAGCCTGACCTTTCTTTGAATCTGGCATTTTAAAATCTAAATATATAAAAAAATTCTTAAAAATACAGCTTATAGGCTAGGGCCCTGCGAATCCGAACTTTTGATTTCGAATCGAATCTCAAATCTCGATTTAAAAACAAATTCTTTCATAAAACATGTATTTATTTAAATTTCAATATAATCAATTGGTAGGCCAGTATAATCATTATATCATATATAAAATCAGTATAATTTCAATATAATCAATTGGTAGGCCTATACCAACAAAAAAACTAAGAAAAAACTAAGTCCTTGTTTGCTCTTGCCCAGATTAGTTTTTCACTATTGGCAGAAGTGAGCGATAGTCTTTTATTGCAAAGAACTTAACCACCAACTGAGTTAACTCGTTTGCTAGCACAATTGGATGATTGAAAAAGTTTTTAGCAATCTTAAAAGAGATTGATTAGCTTGAGCTTGAACTTGAACAGAAATTGGTTCTATTTTTTTCACTGCTTTTGTCTGTGCACATGCAGCTTCTAAGTGACGTTGAATTGTGGTCTGTACAATGTCGATTTCAGTTTAATCCAATGAAAAACGTGAATCCAGATATGTGGTTATAACATAAATTGCATTTGTCAGATCAAACTGTTCAGTCAACTCAGTAGATAAAGCATCTTTCAGCTTTTTACAGTGAATGGCCTTGTACGCATTTAGCTCATTTTTTAAGTCTTCTATGCAAGGTAAAACTAAGCTTATTCAAACTGTCATATCGACAGACAAAGTAGTAGTTGCCTCAGCTATTAATTCCAGAATTGGTAAACATTCTTTTAAGATGACAATATTTTTTTCATTTAAAGCTGGAGGTAAAGGAAAAGCACATTTTCTTCTAGCAGCGCATTCAGCCAAAGCCATGGAAACAGCAACACTGTTCTTATTTGTGATTGGATGTCAAATATGTTTACATTTATAATGCAGAATTGCACTGTCAAATGTTTCTTTCAAAATATTGTATGGATTCGGTTTGAAAGGATTCGAATTAAAAAAAGATTCGAAATCAAATCCTATATAGATTCGCGAATCCAATTCGAATCTCAAAGATTCGCAGGGCCCTATTTTAGGCAACATTCTTAGCGTGAAATAATGTGTTGTTTAAAGAAAAGCAATAATACTAAAAACTAATTAAATTTGTAAAAATTCTTCGTAACGTGAACCTGGGTCCACATTAGGATGACACAAGAAGATACAATATTTTTTCTAAGAGTATAAAATATAAATTAAGAAATCAGAAAAATGTTTACAAAAATATTAACATTAAAATTAATTAAAAAAGTACCATAAATAAATTTAAAATAAAATAAAAATGCAATTAATAATAATGATTAATGCCAGTAATTATTTTATTTAGTTTTTGAACGAACAGGGTAATTAAATTTATGATTAACTTAAATTAATTACATTGTTTTGTAGTTGATTTTTAGTGTTTTAGATAACTTTATTGATCTATTTTAAAAAGGAACAAGATATATAACTCAAAATATTTAATTAATCTGGTGTTATCGAGAATTTTATTTAAGAAATTATTTAAAAGCAATGACAAAAAGAAAAGATGTATTTTGACACATTTTGATTTTAAAGATTTCTACGAGACTCCCTGATGAATAAAAATCCTAAATATTGAATCCGTCACGTAAAATAAAATGTTAAAAACGCCCTGATTAGAACTCATCTAAATTGACTTTACCTTCTACGATAATTTTTCGCAATCTGAAGACTAAACTATGAAACTCACCCACTTTTCTTCTTTTTTTTTCATATGACAGAATGTGATGAAATTTATGTTGATCTATAAATGTTTTTAAATTTTTAAGCCAAGTTTGTTGCTCTTCCAAATTCATTCAACAGCTTCATTTAACCAGGTTTTACATCTTCGTAAAATCCCAAAGAACTAATTTCTTTTCAGTTAAATAAATATGGAATAGTCAACATCTTAGTTTCAAAAATCATTTCATTTCACTTTCTCCGATATATTTACATATAATGTATAAACATTTTTTTAATCTTCAATAAATATTTCTTCAAGTTAAATACTAATGTAAATATTAATGTACAAAATAAAATAATAATGGATAATCTTCATGAATTATTTTAAATTTCACGCGTTTTACGTATACGTTTTGGATTCCTGTAGATACAAACTTATAAGTTGTTTATATATACGGTGCCTTATAAAAATAGGGTTAGGGTAATGGGTTTCATTAGGACGCTTTCCATCAAAATTTAAAGACTACTTTTCAGTATTTGAGTTTTTCATTATTTCTTTCTTCAGTTGAGAAGCTTCCTTAAATACTGATTTATAAACTCCGGCTTGACTGGGATTTGGAATGTTAATACCATCACGCGCCAATTATTTACAAATTTTAACAGCTTTCCTCGTTGATACTGTTGTTGATATTACTAGTTGCGGCTTTACTTTACTAACTTTGCTCTTGTTATGCTTCATTTTTGGTGAGCAAGTATATTCATCATCGTCATCTTCATATATATTCGACTTATTACTATCATTAGATGAGAGATCGTATGATACAGAAGTAGATAATTTGTTGGGTAATTTTCTTCACTTTGAAGAATGGATTGTTTCCTGGCCTGCTCGTTTACAGGTGGCATAACTAACTTTTCCTCGATTTTCTACTTGTAGATAATAGAGTTGTTTATCTTCAGCTGATAATCATACTCCTACTTGATTAAAGTTCTCTGCACTTGCTGCAGAAGTTGGCTCTGACATTTTCAAAGATAACTTTGGCTATCAAGCCAAACTTCAAGCAGTTTTTTCATTTTATCTTTCACTTGATCAGAACTTTTTATCCAGTAACTTGTCCACAAGTTTGATTTTTATTTGCTACGTCATCAATATGTTCTCGTAGTGAACATATTAATGACGTTTACATTTGTTGTTTTTTTTTATGTTGGAATTAATTACACATGTATCCCAAATTGAGATTTAATACATAAATTGGCGGTAAAAGTTAATAGCGAAATTTAACATCTGGCAGATTTTATCTGCAAAACAAGATTTTTTTGAGGTATTTTGTTAAAATTCTAAAAAAAACTGTTTTTCTAAATTAGATAAAATCGGTTTTCGGTATGTTTTTCAAAATTTTACTTTTTACCGAATTTATAAAAAGTACCGAAACCGAAATTTCGGTATCGGTTCAAATTGAAATTTCGGCCTAAACCGATACCAAAACAGAATTTCGGTCGTTCACTAGTTTTAAGTGTATTTTGTTAAAAAAACTAGTTTGGATTTATAAAATGAAATGTTTTATAAAAATTAATTATTTTGTAACATGGCGTCAGGAAGTTTTCACAAACTGACTGACATAAATATAAGTTTAGAAGAAAAAAAAATTTTAATTTAATAGTTCAGTTAACTAAAGATTGACAGGTCTGCCCAAGGTTCATTTTGAAACAGACCTGTGAATTTTTAGTTAACTGAAGTTAGTTACTGCTTGTTTGTTTTCTTATAATCCATTTCAAATAACTTTAATAGCTGCTGACAAAGACCTCACTTCAACACTGTCTTATCTTTATTTCCAAAATAAGAAGTATCGATAAGAAACTTTTAAATTCAGTCAAATTTAATCAAACTAATTAAACGTCTTTGAATTTAATTTTGTAATATATAATACAATGCATAATAAAGTTTTTAATGTAATGACATGTTAATTATGAAATTGTTAATAAATGTAATTTAAATTTATTATGACATGAATAAAAGTTGAAAACACAAAACTGTTACTTTAAATTACAATAAATAGCAAAAGGAAGTCGTTAGAAATACCTTTATGGCATAAAAATAACAATGAAAAACTTTCTTAACAAATACATTGTCAGTATGGTTTCTTAATACATTGCTTAAATATTTTGACGCAAAATGTCCGTAACATCAATGGTAAAACGTGCCCCGGAGCCCGTTTCACCCAATTTAGAGCATATCTTTATTTTTTAGTGCAAAACACAGACTGTTCGTCTATTTTCATATAAGTCTTGTGCAAATAAAAAGAAAGGTTAAAATTTTAGAAAATATCAATAAAAAAAAAAATAATGCACATAAATATTTTTATAATTATGATTAATAATAAGTTAATTTAAAAAAAAATTAAAAAAACATTCTCCGGATGATTTCCTTAAATACATATTAGTAGCGCGTTACACCTGAGTGCCGTTTTAGTGCATTCTACCCTCAGTGTTTTGTTTACGTGTGTGTATGCGTGTGTATATATATATATATATATATATATATATATATATATATATAACCTACTCGTTATCTTTACAACCCACAAGAAATTTTTTGATTTATTTTTTACTGTTTTTTTTTTGTTTCAAACTTTCAACAGAACATCCAGAACAAAAGATAGTACTTCTTATCCTTGATGGTTATTCAACACATACAAAAAATCTAGAAGCATTAGTTTTAGCTCGAGATCATGGAATAGTAATGCTATCTTTGCCATTACATAGTACTCATAGGCTACAACCTTTAGATAGATCATTTTTCAAGGCTTTGAATTCTTAATATAACATTGCCTGTGATAAACGGATGCAAAGCCATCCAGGCAGATGTATTACTCAATAATAAATTTTTGGAGAGGCTTATGCAAAGGTTGTTGGTATGGAAATAGCTATTAATGGATTTTGAGACACTGGGATATGGCCAGTAGACAACTCAGTGTTTCAGGAAGAAGACTTTGCACCTTCCAAATTACTCAGAGGAGAGTTGAGTTCAAATTAGAATATTTCCAATTGCTGATTTTACAAAAACCATTTTTTTAATCAGTTCTTTTAATCCCTTAAATCTAAAATCATAAAATATTTGCAAAGTTGTAAAGTATATAAAATCAAAAAAGTGGTACAATATTGGATAATATGTACAATAAGGTTATATGTACAATTAAGGATCTAGTTTCCTTAATTGTACTCTTAGCGCTAATTTTTTAGTTTGATTCTTTGGAACTTAACGCTTTTTAAATTATGAGTTTTTTTAACATCTTTATAACAAACAATCCCTAAATTATGAAATACAATTGAATATCCACGTTTCAACTCAGTAGGATGGCCTACATTTTATAATTTGGCCTTAGGGGGTAAAATATTAGCAACCTTACCCTCTCTCTCTCTCTCTTTCTCTCTCTCTCTCTCTCTCTCTCTCTCTCTCTCTCTCTCTCTCTCTCTCTCTCTCTCTCTCTCTCAGAAATTTCTTAAATATGATTTGAAAAAAAAAAAATTCTAAAATGATTCATTAACAATAACTTTTCTTATAATTATCAATTACTCGCACTAAGTCTTTCCTATTAATTGCACTATACAATTCTATCAAATAATCGACATTTTTTTCAGCTATTAAACCCATGTTTTCCAAGTTTTCGAAAAAATCATTAGCACATTCTATATTTTCACCAACTCCACCTATAAAAAGGAAAAATAATAAATTTAAAAGACATGTTCCTATAACTAAAAAATTTATAGCCAGGGCTGTAATAAGGACAGATCTGTACACAGTAAAAAAAAAAAAAAAAAAAATATATATATATATATACCTGCACCCTTGCTCCCTTCTAGACTGTGATAGCAGTTTTTGCGTCAAAAATATTTTTAAAGATTTAAATGTAAATACTTCGAAGCATTTAACCTAATAAAACTGGGTTTCAAATTCAACTTAATAAAAATACCAAGGCCGCTCAGAGGGGCCGCAGGGTACTTTTACCTATGCACATGGAAAAGAGGGCACAAAAAAAGATTTTTTATTGTGACTAGTAAGCCTAATGAATACATTTTTTTTGAACTAGATAATGAATAACTGGTGTCCAGCTGAATCATTTTAAATATTCCTGCCTGTTAATGTGCTAATCAGCCTAGTACTTCTGCAAATTACTAGATGGCAGTGTGACTCTTTTTAATGACGTAATTATTAAGGATTATCAAAAAAGTTGATCTTTGTATACCTAATACAGGTACCTTGAAATTTTTTAGAAATTTTAGAATTTTTTATAGATAAAATTTTTAAGAAATAACAATTTTTTAGAAAGTTTTTTAATTCAAAATTTTTTAGAAAATAGAATTTTTGCTTTCCTAAAACGAGGTAATTTATAGTATTAAATAAATTCATTGCTTAATTTATAAAAAATTTGCAAAATGTATGCAAAACAAAGGGTAATTAGTACGAAAAGCGGCGTTGATCGCACCCATCGACCTTACCTGCAGTACCGGCATGTAACTTTTGTGAATATTTTAATAATTATTGTAATAATTTAAAAGAGAGAAAAAAAGTAAGATTTTATGAATAATTTTAAGCAAAAAAAGCACAATTAAAACAAAATAGAAGTTTTTTTTTTTGTAAGATATTTTGTAAGATTTTTATAACTTTTAGTGTACATTTAGTGAGAAGAAATTTTATAACTTGATAAACTTGAAATTTAGGTTAAACTAAATTTCAAATTTTTTTTTTTCAGCGTGGAAGGACTGATTTCAATGGCTCCAATTTAAATGTAATTAAAATTCGAATTATGCAACACTTATCGAATTATACAACACTTAACCGAATAAAAGTTTTAGAAACACTACTAATGTTATGTAACATAAATCAGTTTAATTACTCTCATTCTAATAATTTTCAAATATTCTTTCTCGATACATTGTTTTAAATTCATTTAATATTGTGAAATAGCATTTAATTTTTTATATGAATTCGAATTCTGAATTCAGATAAAATGAATATAGTCAATACCTTCAACAATCATTATTCAACTATTCTATCTGACAACTTCAGGTAATTTAGTTTTTTAAAGTCAATTTTTTTGGTTAAAAGCCATGGAACAGTAGAATAAGTGTTCTTTGCCGGTGAAAAGTATCAATTGAATATTTAGACGTGTAATTAATAATTTTTGTTTTTCCAATAGAAATTTAGTATCTCTCCAATACAATTGTTTATCACTTACACATCTTTGAATAAAAACTTCATTTTCAGTTTTCAAAAGCATAATTAAGGGTCCCAAGATAAAAAAAAAAAAAAAAAGCTGCAGAAAAAGTTATAAAAGAAAACAATAACAAACCTACACTGAAAGAGTGCCGCTTCAAAAATTTCAAAAAAATGGTATCTAATAACTCTACGTCAGACTAAGTAGTCAAGGTATAGGTTAATAGCTTTAATATTTTTATTAACAATTGTATATTCATAATTTCATTCCAAAACTGTTAAAACAATTCTTTTTTAGATAGACCATTTTACCAACAGCGTTGTTGAACCCTTGGGTCCAAGAAAGCCATCTTCCCCTTCAAATGTTTCAACAGCCCTTGAAGAAGAAGATGATAATCGAGTGAGGTTGGGGCGCATTCTTATTTCATAAAATATCTGCAGAATTAAAAACATTAAATATCTGCAGATATTAAAAAAATACTGTAATTCTCAAATGCTGTTTTAATTAAGGATAAAGAGGCAATTTCACTGGGTGATCAATAGGGTGGAGTGAATTTTAGTTTTTTTTACAATTCGTTTAGCCTGGGTGTGCAAAAGTTGTCTATTAATTTCAGAATTACTCTGGAAAAATATCAATGCTCTAGGAAATTATCTTGAGGTGCCTCAAGACCTTTAAAATTTTAATGGGTCCCTAATATTATGTAAAAAAAAATTTTTCAAAAGTATGTCATGTTGGGTCTCAAAAGAAGCAAAATTTTATAAAAATTTCAAAAATAACAATTATTTTATAAAAAAATTATTATTTAAGATTTTTTTGAAATTATAATTTAAAAAAATAAACTTTTTTCATTTTTAGTTTAAAAGGTCATTTTTTCTGCAATAAACTATAAAATAACAATTTTTTTTTTAAATAATTATTTTTGAAATTTTTATAAAATTTTGCTTCTTTTGAGACCCAACATGACATACTTTTGAAAAACTTTTTTTTACATAATATTAGGGACCCATTAAAATTTTAAAGGTCTTGACCCAGACGGCACAACTCGTTTAAAAGTTACGCGTGGTTTCTGTTGCGTGTTTAAAACTCCCGAAAACACTAAGAATAATACGTGTCAAGAATAGGGTTTCGATTCCGTGAAATTAACTACTATATTATACCAAAAACCAGTTTGGATATTAAGTTTTTAGTGATGGTTTTTCAGTTACAAAAATGGAGTATTAAATTATCAGAAGTTTTCGCAACGAATGTGAAACCATTACACGCGATTTTTCAAATTTATTGCATTTTTATTATTCGGAAGGTTTTAGAGTGTGTAACAAGAACATTCAGGAAAACATTTGTCGAGAAAATTTATATGTTAAATAAATTCAGTTTTTGTTAAGCATTAGTATGTGTATATATATATATATATACATATAAATATATATATATGCACATATATATATATATATATATATATATATATATATATATATATATATATATATATATATATATATATATATATATTCATATGCACATATATATATATATATATATATATATATTTATATGCACATATATATATATATATATATATATATATATATATATATATATATATATATATATATATACACACACACACACACACACACAAACACACACACATATATAAATATACACGTGTGTATACATGTGTCTATATATATATATATACACATATATATACACACGTGTATCTATATATATATACATACACACGTGTATCTATATATATATACATACATACTTGTGTATCTATATAATTTATACAATGTATATTTTATATATGTATGTATAATACATATATAAAATATGTATGTGTTTATTTATGTATTCATATGTATATATGTGTGTATGTATAAGTCTATATATTATGTATATATGTATAAATATATATATATATATATATATATATATATATATATATATATATATACATATACATATATACATACATACATACACTTATAAATAAATGTATATGTTATGTATACGTAATATATACACATATACACACATATGTGTGTTTATTTCGGCGTATGTATATTTGTGTGTATTTGTATCTGTATATGTGTGTTTATTTCTGCGATGAATATATATATATATATATATATATATATATATATATATATATATATATATATATATATATATATATATATGTATATATATAACAACACTAGTATTTTTCAAACATATATGTTATATGTTTGAAAAATACAAGTGTTGTTCCTATATAAATGTGTGTGTACTAAATGCTATAAGATATCCTAATAATAATAATTATTTAACAAAAATGAAAAGAACAAGTTCAGCATAGTAGAAAGAATATATGGGAAAATATCGATCAGCCTTAGCTGGAAATTTATTTCCTGAATGTTTAAATTTGTCTTCGAGCTGCGAAGCTGCATCAATATACTACCTTAGCTTCATGGAATAAACTTTCTCTACCAATATTGACAGCAAAATCTAGTAATACTTTGTTGCAAAATACTGTCTGTAAGTAACTTTACTTATCTGTAAATGAATTGTTTATATTTGAAAATTATTATGTAAATGTTAAATTAATTTTTAATTGTTTGAGAAGATACAAAAAATGAGTCAGCAGTATAAAAAATATGGCATGAGCCGAAGCCAGCAAGAAAATTTCTTGCATAGTCTATCTGATTGCAGAAATGATATTTTTTTTTGCTGATAAAGGTAAGGGTCTATTATCAAGCAGACTATGGCTAGTGATATGCATTAGCACATATTGAACTTTTTTTGTTTTGTTTGTCTGTATATATATATATATATATATATATATATATATATATATATATATATATATATATATATATATATATATATAACATTTTTAAACCAGAATATGTGGGTTTTAATAAGCAACAAAACATAAATTGAAAAGACTCTACTATAAGTCTTCTACTTACTTATAATCTACTAAAATAATTTTAATAATTCTACTAAAAATCAACTACTCATTTTTTCACATGTTCAGCGAAAAAGACAATGAGAAAAAATATTAATCCTGGTACAACTGTTAATGAAAATACTTGTGTTGAAACTCTAGTTATTTATCTTTAACTTCAAAAAATTTAAAATGACACTAATAATTCTTGTAAATTTTGTTTTTGCAAATTTTATCTTTCAGGAGTTTTACCGTTATCACATAATCTAGATGAAGACAATATATTTATAGAAGACTTCAGAAACTTAATAAAGATAATAATATTAATGTTGATTAAGGTAGGTGACTATTAATGAACAGGGGGCATGTGTGCATTTGGTTTTTTTAAATATTATGTATAACTTATATTTATATTTATTACCTATATTTGAGTGTATATTAGTCTAATTTATCTTAAAACAGGATATTTGCACTTTAACAAGCAACAAAACCTAAATGTGATGGTTTCAAATCAACTTTTAAAGATTTTTATATTTATAAGCAAAAATCAATTAAGAGAGGATTTACATCCTGGTACAAATGCTAATGAAAATACTTGTGGATATTCGGGCTTCTGGGTCTTTCCAAAGTAATAACTTATTTGCATTTAATTTAAAAGTTTATAATATTTAAAAAGTACAATAGTATATTTGATGAATTATGTTTCTTAATGGGTTTCATAAATTCTTAAAGGGCGTCTCTTATTTAGGTTGAAGTAGGTGGCTCTAAAAAACAATTTAAAAAGAAGAATGAAGGGTCGATTCCGTCTAAATGTACAGACACAAACAAGCGTGATTAGTAAGGAAAAAAGCAATTTTACTCTTCCATCGAATCATCAAGAAATTTGGGCTACTGCAATAGTTTTTAGATAAAGATTTGAATGAAATTAATTTTGAACAGGTTACCTCAATTGAGGAATTAGTAAAGTTCGAGACCCGACTTTGAAGAAAAATTAAAAAGAGCATTCGATGCTACTGGAATTGTTTGTAAAAATGCGAAAGCGTATTGTTATACGATTTTAGATTTTATAATGACGGAAGAGGCGATCAATCGAAATTAAATATTATGTATGGTAACCATGTGCCAAGCGTTTTTTATTAGCTTATTTTTAATGATTTGGTTTTTTATTTCTTCGTTTATTTTTTCTTCGTAGTATTATTGTAAAATAATTTACCTTGAAAAACAAAAATAAAACAACAAAATTGTCGTAAATATAATGTAGTATATATAAAAAAAGGTTTACATGTTTAAAGCTATAAACGTGTCTAACAAAACCTACGTATTTTTGGTTTATCATTAAACCGTGCTGAGCAGCTGTTAGTTCAGGCATAAGTTTGGAAAACTTATGCCTGAACTAACTTAAGGCATTAAATAAAGTTTCCGTTTGGAAACTTAATTTAATGCCATAAATCCGTTTTAAACTATAGAAAACACGAATTTAAAACCTCATAAAACACGAGTTTAAAACCTCAAAAACACGTATTTAAAACATAAAAAAACTCGTGTTTGAAACCTTAGAAAACACGTGTAAAACTCCAGTTAAACTTCCCGTGAAATCCACGTGTTTTTGGTTTACGCCTGGATCGTAACAAACACGTGTTTATACGGGTTTTAATTCCGAGAAAAAACCAGATGTGCCGTCTGGGGAGGCACCTCAAGATAATTTCCTAGAGCATTGATATTTTTCCAGAGTATTTCTGAAATGAATAGACAACTTTTACACACCCAGGCTAAACGAATTGTAAAAAAAACTAAAATTCACTCCACCCTAGTAATCAAGCAGTTGGAAATGACCCTGCTTTGTGCTAAAGAGCTTTTTCCCAAGTCGAATGCAATCTAGTCATACCAAACAAACCAACTCAAAATCCGGCACTTTTTCCTAGAGATTCTATAAACAAAAATGTTCCCGCCTCAACTTTTTACGAAACTTCTCTCAAAGGAGAGAAGATCAACAGAGACTAGCTGATCAGGAGTGGAAAAGCTTTCCTATTTTACCAGCTCTATTTTCGAAAAAAGCATACTTTTGGCACTGGATTTCAGTTTTTTCTCTTGATGTGGAATGGAGGAGTAAAAGGTAAATGGTAAAAATTAGGAGTAAAGTTTAAAAGCCACCAGTCTAATGTTCAGCACAGAAATAACTAAATCGTCTGGATATCAGCTTTTGAAAACTTGAAAAACCAGACTGGGATCGATTCAGAATTTGAAAACTCAACAAGAAATGAGGCATCTAAGTGGTATGAAATTTTACGCTGTGCCCTGGGCAAAACTCTCCATTTACCTTCGAGAAATGTGTGTTTACAGTTTATATTCATAAAATAATTTTAATGTTGCTTGGAATATAAATCTGCAGTGGCTTGCCATATTATTAGACTTAACAAGAAAAAAACAATTTTACGCCGTAAATATGTTTTTCGTGGATAATTTTTTATCATTTAAGGTCATTTTACTATAGATAAATAAAAATCAATGTTTATTAAAACGCAAATACATATATTTAAAAGATAATGGAAAATAATTTAAAAAAAAATCCTGAAAGAGCTGAATAGCTAATATTTTGTATGATGTCCTTTGCTGCAATTACACTTTGTATGCGCCATGGCATAATCAAAATACATTTTTTAACCGCTGTTTGAAGCTCTTCACTGTGGTTCCATACATATATTAGTTTTTCAATTAACTTCTGCTTCATTGTTTTTTTTACTTTTGACTATTTCCCGGATTTAAATCCAGAGAATTTCCAGGCCAATCCAAGATATCAATGCTTTTTTTCTTTCAAAAACTTTGTAATGGTTTTAGCCTTGTGACATGGTGCCCCATCATGCATAAAAATGTATTTTTCTTCGTTTGGGAACCATTGTGTCAACTGTGGTATTAGTCTATCATTAGGAATTTCCTTATACTGATCTTGTCTCGTTGTCCCTTTTACTATATGCAGCCTTCCAGTACCTTGAAAATTAATTACCGACCACACAATGACAGATGTTTTTTCATTGTGACAACCGTAAAGCACCATGCATGCTTTACGGTTGGCACCATGGATGCTCTACGGTTGGCACAATCCAATCTGAGTGACATTTTTCACCCACTCTTCTTCTAACAAGCTAGTTTTGTCACTCATGACCTGAAAAATGCTCTCATCTGAAAAACAAACCTAAAACATTCACAAATAAGATTTAAAAAGATACCAAAATCAAGTTAAACTTTACAATTAAAGATTTTTATTCAACATTACTTTTGGAAAATATCAATTCCCTGTTCATTGACAATCTTGGTCAATAAGTTGACAGGGTGTTTTCTTTGTTGTAGACAAATATCCCTAATTTTTCTGTCAGTCCTGGGTGCTATTAACCCTTTCTGCCACAAGCGCTTGTACGAGCAGGTTGTAAAGGTATGTCAAAATCAAGTTTTTGCTTCACTCTCTTCACTGTGCTTTGAGAAATGTTGAATATCTTAGCTTATCTTATATTGTGACATGCTTGTATTTTTTAAATATCCACAAATTACCTAGTTTTCGTTAAGAAATATCACATGCCCTCCCCATTGCTAAAAAAAAGAAGAGAATATTTAATAAGATTGTGTACTTATCGATAGGAAAATAATTTTATACATTTTTGTTTAAAAAATATGAGTATTAAGATATACACACCTTTGTGATTAATAAAGTATACGATACTAGTCACAAAATCTTCACAACGAGGTATTCCAATAATATTAATTGTAGAAAGAAACACCTCACACATCCGTTCTATGCAACGTTCTGTTCAAACTGACAACATTTGATAAGAATGACAATAAAAGATATGAAAAATGTTGCCATTTATGAAGTACCATTTTTGGCAAGATTGCCTAAGTAAAAAATAATGAAAGAGAAAAAGATTATGGGAGGGGCAAAGGTTTGTAGTGGTGTTTGTTCACTAAGTCTGATAATATGGCAAGTCACTGTAGATTTATCTCTTTATAATCTTTATTTCAATATTATGCTCATATTTATGTAGGTTCATTAAACATGTTGGACGATGATGATAATTGTAATTTTTTAGAGCCGCTGAGCTTTTGGGGAAATACAATAAGGCACTCCAGTTACATCTAGAAGAAGTTCCTCAACATCAAAAATAAGGATTAAGGATGCAACTGCACTATTTGACCTGGAGAACTCAAAATGAGTTTATTATGGCATGTGGGGAAATTGTTTTCTCTGCTATTATTAAAGAGATCAGCAATTTATTTTTCCGCTATTGTTGATGGAACTCTGGATGTGTCTCTTACAGAACAAATCAATTTTGTTCTTCGATTTATCAGCCTAGGATCTGACAATCAATGGATAGTAAAAGAACGTTTTCTGAAGGTAGAAAGTCTGAGAGAAAAAAATGGGTCCTGAAATTGCGAAGCTGATTATAGATGTTTTGGATCAAAGCCGAATTCATTAAAGAACTGTTATAATCAGGGCTATGATAACGGAGCTAACAAATCCGGTGTATATAAAGGAGTGCAGGTCATCATTCTTAAAAAAACTCCTCGAGCTTTGTACATGCCTTGCAGTGCGCTTAGCCTCAATCTAGCTGGCGTTCATTCTGCGGAATTCTCTACTGTAGTCAAGAATTATTTTGGCAACATCAAATCATTGTATAAACTTTTTAGTAGTAGCCCCATGAGTTGGAAAGTTTTGACAAAGATAACTGGACGGTTTCTTCACCAAACTTTCATGCTTAATTAATAAAGAGTTTACCCAGGAATCTGAAATTTAGGATCGAGTAAAAATCGAACCCATGCCCCAGTTTCTGGAAAAAAATGGCAACACATAAGGGGTCGTCCATAAAGTACGTACGCCGAATATTTTGAAATTTGACCCCCCCTCCCTCTGTTGCCATGCGTACTTTTATGTCCCCACCCCCCTTAAAAGTACGTACGTTTCTCAAATATCCCCCCCCCCCCATTCCCTCTTTTATTTTTTTTTTGCTAATAAAAAATTTTAATTAAAAAAAAAAAAGACGGAGGGTACCTTAGATACTTTATACGACCCCAAAGCTCTTTGTTTGCGCATTTTAAAAACGTCTTTAAGTATATATGCAAATAATAATTTAAATAAATTTAAAATTTTATAAAGATAAGTGCGTATTTGGGCGAGAGGTTAATGCGGCGGCAATAGTCGTCGGAGACCTAAGTTCGATTCCTGGTGAAATCCATGTAAAACTTTTTTTTGTTTTAATAACGAATCAAATGTAAATAAACTATACTTAAGGTGGACGTTTTTTTCAGGCACCCCTCTTTAGTAAGTAAAAAACGAGTCTAAGGTGAGATCAGTAATATTGAAAACGAAGGGTAAAACCCAGTGGGAGAGGGCAACAGCAAATTTTGTGCCCTTTTGCTAATTAAAGAAGCTTTTTATTTTAGCAAAACCTAGCGGTCAAATTTGGAAGATTTTGAGACGCCATTGACACGTTTTTTTTGGGGGTGACTCCGTCGCATCAATTACGGCCCTCAGGTCTTACTCAGGGACAGTATATAAGGGGTGGCATGTGCCCCCTCAGAATTTTTTGATGTTCTAGATAGAAGACTTTCACACATCGTGCAAACTTAAGTTTGTTAATATGCCAAATGAGGTGGCCTTACAAAAAATTTGGATGGCGGAGGCCTGGGAACAATAAGCCCTAAAGCGTTTGCCTCCCCCCTTCCCAGCCCAAACGTGAGGGAAATATGTAGCAAAATTTTTAACTTCAACATTTAAAACTAAATTTAAATTTATCAACAGATTTTAATTTTTGTAGAAAAATATTGTAAATTACAAAAAAGTTATGACCATGCAAAATTTACATCCCTCTTATTTTGGGGGTCGGGAGGGTAAGCATTTTAAGGCTTTTTATTCACAGGCCTCCGCCATCCCGATATTTTGCAAGGCCTCCTCATTTGGCATAGGTATAAACAAACTTAAGTTAGGAGTTTGCACGATCTGTGAAAGTGTCCTATCTGGAACATCAAAAAATTCTGTGGGCGCCCATACATGTGTGTGCATAGAGGAAAACTATACCCTCTACTCCATATACCATACATCTTTTTATGTTGGCAAACTAGAATCTTTAGTCAGAATGTAACTTTTCTATTGATTAGCTGGTGAATTGTGATAAATTAGAAAATCGAAGTACGTACTTTTAAATTGAACCCTCCCCCCCCCCCCCTCCCATACGCTTTCGTACGCTTTTTGAAGACCTCCCCCCTCCCCCCTATGAGCGTACGTACTTTATGGACGACCCCTAAACGTAAAAAATGTAAGTAAATTTTTTGACAAACTAAAATACTTTGTTATTTGAATGACTCAATAAGTATAAGTTGACATTCTAAAGTAAATTTTAAAGTTGCTCTTGCGGAAAAAAAAATTTTTTTGATAAACTTGATAACTTTCATAAATGTTATGAAGCAAAGTTATGAAGAGTGCCCCAGTTATTTAAAAATGCCTTTGTTAATTACTTTTAATGAATAAATTCTTACTCATTAAAAGTAATTAACAAAGGCAAAAGCATTATTAATTTTTTTATTAAAAAATTAATAATACTTTTGCAATTCTTTGTTACGTAAACTCTAAAAAATTTAATTCTTAACAAAAGATACAAAAAATCCGCGATAATTGCTCGGTAACTTAAACGATGTAATATAAGCTAAATATATAGTATCAAGAAAACAAGTTTATTTTTCTTAGCTGGTCATCTCTGATGAATTTTTATATATTTTTTAAATTGGTATAGAATTCTCAAAGTCTTGCAAAAATGTTCAATACAATCTCCGTTACTGATTTGCAGAAATCTGACCTAGTTAAAACAATTTTTTTACCTTGTTTTTTGTCTAACGTAGGGTAAGTGGCATTTTCAGTAATTCGTGTGCCCTTTTTTGGCCAGACTCTAAACTTTTAGCTTATTTTATTATTCAGATCAACAGCTTTTATAAAAAAAAGCAAAAAATTTAATTTACAGTTGAAATAAACAAAAACTTTCAGTGTAAACAGGCTTTAAAAATTGCTGAACTAGTAAATCTCAATTTGTTGAGCTGTGTATATATATATATATATATATATATATATATATATATATATATATATATATATATATATATATATATATATATATATATATATATATATATATATATATACACACATATATATATATATACACATATATATATATATACACATATATGTATATACCGTCAAAGGGGGTTACTTTGGCCAGCGTGGGTAACTTTGGCCACACTTCGGTAAAAAGATTATTTAGCTTATAACTCCATTAAATATATATTTTTTCCCACTTTCATACATGCAAACCATAGATTACACTTTAACTTTAATTATTATGTGGGTATTTAATTTTTCAGCTTTTTTTAGGTTGGCACTACTGGCAGTAAAAGTTTTGTTGTTATGGTTACATCAATATTTACCTTCCAAACTTTTCCATGAACACCTAACTAAATACGAATTTACAAAGCAAGTAAGTACTCTAATTACTTATATATATAGTTGTTAGACATTATCTAAATTATTACAATAATATGTAATCAATTTTTTTTGTTTATTGTTAAGAATGTTATGGCATAACCTATTCCAGCCTAAGTGGGGTAACTTTGGCCACTTGGAAAGAATCAGAACATGGAAGAAATCTGGCAAATATTCCAAAAGATATATTCCCTAGACTGCTAAAAGAGCTGATTGATGGACTTTATGCAGAAAAAGGAAACAATATTGTTTCGAGATTTAGAAAAACTGGTATTTATCCACTCTGCAAATAAAATGTTCTTAAAAGACTTCCACAGAAAGAAGTTAACTCCAGCATTGTCAGTGAAACCTTTATTGAACACATTTCTAAGAAAAGAGATGAGTGTAAAAGTAACACAAAAGATAAGAGGAAGCGAAAGAAATTGAATGCACTACCTGGCAAAAGCAT